>NC_083736.1:51213841-51308841 GCF_028564815.1 Eubalaena glacialis
GTACGGGTTAGGGTACGGCGTAGGGTATGGGTTAGGGTTAGGGTTAGGGTTAGGGTTAGGGTACGGCTTAGGGTACGGGTGAGGGTACGGGTGAGGGTACGGCGTAGGGTATGGGTTAGTGTTAGGGTACGGCTTAGGATACGGTCTAGGGTACGGGTTAGGTTACGGCATAGGGTATGGGTTAGGTTTAAGGTTAGGGTTAGGGTTAGGGTACGGCTTAGGGTACGGGTTAGGGTACGGGTGAGGTTACGGCGTAGGGTATAGGTTAGGGATAGGGTTAGGGATAGGGTACGGCTTAGGATACGGGTTAGGGTACGGGTTAGGGTACGGGTGAGGGTACGGCGTAGGGTATGGGTTAGGGTTAGGGGTAGGTTTAGGGTTAGTTTTAGGTTTAGGGATTGGTTTAGGGTACGGGTTAGGATTAGCGTACGTGTCAGGGTTAGGGTTTGGGTTAGGGTTAGGGTATGCGTTAGGGTTAGGGTATGGGTTAGGGTTAGGGTACACGTTAGGATTAGGGTATTTATTAAACCTATCCCACTCTGTAGATACCACTTAGCACGTAAAGGAATATTATTTGGGGTCCAGCCATGGAGGAGATTTTAGTCACTAGGATAAGGATAAAGAATAAACTCATTATAATAAAATCACATTAGGATTTTCTTTTTAACCTGTTCCTTAAAACACTAGTGCTTAGGAAATCTAATGGAGGCAAAAGCAGTCAAGGGTCGTTTAGGGTTAGGGTTAGGGTTAGGGTTAGTGTTAGGGTTAGGGTACGGCTTAAGGTATGGGATAGGGTACGGGTGAGGGTACGGCGTAGGGTAGGGGTTAGGGTTAGGGTTAGGGTTAGGGTTAGGGTTAGGGTACGGCTTAGGGTACGGGTGAGGGTACGGGTGAGGTTACGGCGTAGGGTATGGGTTAGGGTTAGTGTACGGCTTCGGATACGGGCTAGGTTACGGGTTAGGGTATGGCGTAGGGTATGAGTTAGGGTTAGGTTTAGCTTTAGGGTTAGGGTAAGGGTACGGCTTAGGTTAGGGTTAGGATTAGGGTTAAGGTTAGGGTCAGGGTACGGGTTAGGGTACGGGTGAGGGTACGGTGTAGGGTATGGTTTAGGATTAGGGTTAGTGTTAAGTTTAGGTTTAGGTTTAGGGTGCGGCTTAGGGTACAAGTTAGGGTATGGGTGAGGGTATGGCGTAGGGTATGGGTTAGGGTTAGGATTAGGGTTAGATTTAGGGTTAGGGCTAGGTTTAGGGTACGGGTTAGGATTAGGGTATGTGGTAGGGTTAGGGTATGGGTTAGGGTTAGGGTACGCATTAGGATTAGGATATTTATTAAACCTATCCCACTCTCTAGATACAACTTAGCACGTAAAGGATTATTATTTGGGGTCTAGCCTTGGAGAAGATTTTAGTCACTAGGATAAGATATAGAACACACACATTACAAAGTAATGACATTCGGATTTTCTTTTTAACCTGTTCCTTACAACACTAGTGCTTAGGAAATCTATTGGTGGCAAAAGCAGTCAAGGGTAGTTTAGGGTTAGGGTTAGGGTTAGGGTTAGGGTATGGCTTAGGGTACGTGTTAGGTTATGTGTGAGGGTACGGCGTAGGGTATGGGTTACGCTTAGGGTTAGGTTTAGTTTTAGGGTTAGGGCTAAGTTAGGGTTAGGGTTAGGGTTAGGGTTAGGGTTAGGGTACGGCTTAGGGTATGGGTTAGGGTTAGGGTTCAGGTTACTTTTAGGGTTAGGGATTGGTTTAGGGTACGGGTTAGGATTAGCGTACATGTTAGGGTTAGGGTTTGGGTTAGGGTTAGGTTACGCGTTAGGGTTACAGTATGGGTTAGGGTTAGAGTACACATTAGGATTAGGGTATTTATTAAACCTATCCCAATCTCTAGATACCACTTAGCACCTAAAGGAATATTATTTGGGGTCCAGCCATGGAGAAGATTTCAGTCACTACAATAAGATAAAGAATAAACACATTATAAAAAATCACATTAGGATTTTCTTTTTAACCTGTTCCTTAAAACACTAGTGCTTAGGAAATCTAATGGAGGCAAAAGCAGTCAACGGTAGTTTAGGGTTAGGGTTAGGGTTAGGGTTAGGGTTAGGGTTAGTGTTAGGGTTAGGGTACGGCTTAGGGTATGGGATAGGGTACGGGTGAGGGTACGGCGTAGGGTAGGGTTTAGGGTTAGGGTTAGGGTTAGGGTTAGGGTTAGAGTACGGCTTAGGGTACGGGTGAGGGTACGGGTGAGGGTACTGCGTAGGGTATTGGTTAGGGTTAGAGTACGGCTTAGGATACGGGTTAGGGTACGGGTTAGGGTACGGCGTAGGGTAGGGGTTAGGGTTATGGTTAGGGTTAGGGTTAGGGTACGGCTTAGGGTACGGGTTAGGATACAGGTGAGGGTACGGCGTAGGGTATAGGTTAGGGTTAGGGTTAGGGTTAGGGTACGGCTTAGGATACGGGTTAGGGTATGGGTGAGGCTACGGCGTAGCGTATGGGTTAGGGTTAGGGTTAGGGTTAGGGTACGGCTTAGGGTACGGGTTAGGGTACGGTTGAGGGTACGGCGTAGGGTATGGGTTAGGGTTAGGGTTAGGGTTAGGGATTGGTTTAGGGTACGGGTTAGGATTAGCGTACGTGTTAGAGTTAGGGTTTGGGTTAGGGTTAGGGTACGCGTTAGGGTTAGGGTATGGGTTAGCTTTAGGGTACACGTTAGGATTAGGGTATTTATTAAACGTATCCCACTCTCTAGATACCACTTAGCACGTAAAGGAATATTATTTGGGGTCCAGCCATGGAGAAGATTTTAGTCACTAGGATAAGATAAAGAATAAACACATTATAAAAAAATCACGTTAGGATTTTCCTTTTAACCTGTTCCTTAAAACACTAGTGCTTAGGAAATCTAATGGAGGCAAAAGCAGTCAAGGGTAGTTTAGGGTTATGGTTAGGGTTAGGGTTAGGGTTAGTGTTAGGGTTAGGGTACGGCTTAGGGTATGGGATAGGGTACGGGTGAGGGTACGGCGTAGGGTAGGGGTTAGGGTTAGGGTTAGGGTTAGGGTTAGGGTACGGCTTAGGGTACGGGTGAGGGTACGGGTGAGGGTACTGCGTAGGGTGTTGGTTAGGGTTAGGGTACGGCTTAGGATACGGGTTAGGGTACGGGTTAGGGTACGGCGTAGGGTAGGGGTTAGGGTTAGGGTTAGGGTTAAGGTTAGGGTTAGGGTACGGCTTAGGGTACGGGTTAGGGTACAGGTGAGGGTACGGCGTAGGGTATAGGTTAGGATTAGGGTTAGGGTACGGCTTAGGATACGGGTTAGGGTACGGGTGAGGCTATGGCGTAGCGTATGGGTTAGGGTTAGGGTTAGGGTTAGGGTACGGCTTAGGGTACGGGTTAGGGTACGGGTGAGGGTACGGCGTAGGGTATGGGTTAGGGTTAGGGTTAGGGTTAGGGTTAGTTTTAGGGTTAGGGATTGGTTTAGGGTACGGGTTAGGATTAGCGTACGTGTTAGGGTTAGGGTTTGGGTTAGGGTTAGGGTACGCGTTAGGGTTAGGGTATGGGTTAGGGTTAGGGTACACGTTAGGATTAGGGTATTTATTAAACCTATCCCACTCTCTAGATACCACTTAGCACGTAAAGGAATATTATTTGGGGTCCAGCCATGGAGAAGATTTTAGTCACTAGGATAAGATAAAGAATAAACACATTATAAAAAAATCACGTTAGGATTTTCCTTTTAACCTGTTCCTTAAAACACTAGTGCTTAGGAAATCTAATGGAGGCAAAAGCAGTCAAGGGTAGTTTAGGGTTAGGGTTAGGGTTAGGGTTAGGGTTAGTGTTAGGGTTAGGGTACGGCTCAGGGTATGGGATAGGGTACGGGTGAGGGTACGGCGTAGGGTAGGGGTTAGGGTTAGGGTTAGGGTTAGAGTTAGGGTTAGGGTACGGCTTAGGGTACGGGTGAGGGTACGGGTGAGGGTACTGCGTAGGGTATTGGTTAGGGTTAGAGTACGGCTTAGGATACGGGTTAGGGTACGGGTTAGGGTACGGCGTAGGGTAGGGGTTAGGGTTAGGGTTAGGGTTAGGGTACGGCTTAGGGTACGGGTTAGGGTACAGGTGAGGGTACGGTGTAGGGTATGGGTTAGGGTTAGGGTTAGGGTTAGGGTACGGGTTAGGGTACGGGTGAGGCTACGGCGTAGCGTATGGGTTAGGGTTAGGGTTAGGGTTAGGGTACGGCTTAGGTTACGGGTTAGGGTACGGGTGAGGGTACGGTGTAGGGTATGGGTTAGGGTTAGGGTACACGTTAGGATTAGGGTATTTATTAAACCTATCCCACTCTCTAGATACCACTTAGCACGTAAAGGAATATTATTTGGGGTCCAGCCATGGAGAAGATTTTATTCACTAGGATAAGATAAAGAATAAACACATTATAAAAAAATCACGTTAGGATTTTCCTTTTAACCTGTTCCTTAAAACACTAGTGCTTAGGAAATCTACTGGAGGCAAAAGCAGTCAAGGGTAGTTTAGGGTTAGGGTTAGGGTTAGGGTTAGTGTTAGGGTTAGGGTACGGCTTAGGGTATGGGATAGGGTACGGGTTAGGGTACAGCGTAGGGTAGGGGTTACGGTTAGGGTTAGGGTTAGGGTTAGGGTACGGCTTAGGGTACGGGTGAGGGTACGGGTGAGGGTACTGCGTAGGGTATTGGTTAGGGTTAGGGTACGGCTTAGGATACGGGTTAGGGTACGGGTTAGGGTACGGCGTAGGATATGGGTTAGGGTTAGGGTTAGGGTTAGGGTTAGGGTTAGGGTTAGGGTACGGCTTAGGGTACGGGTTAGGGTACGGGTGAGGTTACGACGTAGTGTATAGATTAGGGTTAGGGTAAGGGTTAGGGTATGGCTTAGGGTACGGGTGAGGTTACGGGTGAGGGTACGGCGTAGGGTATGGGTTAGGTTTAGGTTTAGGGTTAGGGTTAGGGTTAGGGTCAGGCTTAGGATACGGGTTAGGGTACGGTTGAGGGTACGGTGCAGCGTATGGGTTAGGGTTAGGGTTAGGGTTAGGGTACGGCTTAGGGTACGTGTTAGGTTACGGGTGAGGGTACGGCTTAGGGTATGGGTTAGGGTTAGGGTTAGGGTTAGGGTTAGTTTTAGGGTTAGGGATTGGTTTAGGGTACGGGTTAGGATTAGCGTACGTGTTATTGTTAGGGTACGCCTTAGGGTTAGGGTATGGGTTAGGGTTAGGTACACGTTAGGATTAGGGTATTTATTAAACCTATCCCACTCTCTAGATACCACTTAGCACGTAAAGGAATATTATTTGGGGTCCAGCCATGGAGAAGATTTTAGTCACTAGGATAAGATAAAGGATAAACACATTATAAAAAAATCACATTAGGATTTTCTTTTTAACCTGTTCCTTAAAACACTAGTGCTTAGGAAATCGAATGAAGGCAAAAGAAGTCAAGGGTAGTTTAGGGTTAGGGTTAGGGTTAGGGTTAGGGTTAGGGTACGGCTTAGGGTATGGGATAGGGTACGGGTGAGGGTACGGCGTAGGGTAGGGATTAGGGTTAGGGTTAGGTTTAGGGTTAGGGTATGGCTTAGGGTACGGGTGAGGGTACGGGTGAGGGTACTGTGTAGGGTATTTGTTAGGGTTAGGGTACGGCTTAGAATACGGGTTAGGTACGGGTTAGGGTACGGCGTAGTGTAGGGGTTAGGGTTAGGGTTAGGGTTAGGGTTAGGTTTAGGGTACGGCTTATGGTACGGGTGAGGGTACGGGTGAGGGTACTGCGTAGGGTATTGGTTAGGGTTAGGGTACGGCTTAGGATACGGGTTAGGGTACGGGTTAGGGTACGGCGTAGGGTATGGGTTAGGGTTAGGGTTAGGGTTAGGGTTAGGGTACGGCTTAGGGTACGGGTGAGGGTACGGGTGAGGGTACGGCGTAGGGTATGGGTTAGTGTTAGGGTACGGCTTAGGATACGGTCTAGGGTACGGGTTAGGTTACGGCATAGGGTATGGGTTAGGTTTAAGGTTAGGGTTAGGGTTAGGGTACGGCTTAGGGTACGGGTTAGGGTACGGGTGAGGTTACGGCGTAGGGTATAGGTTAGGGATAGGGTTAGGGATAGGGTACGGCTTAGGATACGGGTTAGGGTACGGGTTAGGGTACGGGTGAGGGTACGGCGTAGGGTATGGGTTAGGGTTAGGGGTAGGTTTAGGGTTAGTTTTAGGTTTAGGGATTGGTTTAGGGTACGGGTTAGGATTAGCGTACGTGTCAGGGTTAGGGTTTGGGTTAGGGTTAGGGTATGCGTTAGGGTTAGGGTATGGGTTAGGGTTAGGGTACACGTTAGGATTAGGGTATTTATTAAACCTATCCCACTCTGTAGATACCACTTAGCACGTAAAGGAATATTATTTGGGGTCCAGCCATGGAGGAGATTTTAGTCACTAGGATAAGATAAAGAATAAACTCATTATAATAAAATCACATTAGGATTTTCTTTTTAACCTGTTCCTTAAAACACTAGTGCTTAGGAAATCTAATGGAGGCAAAAGCAGTCAAGGGTCGTTTAGGGTTAGGGTTAGGGTTAGGGTTAGTGTTAGGGTTAGGGTACGGCTTAAGGTATGGGATAGGGTACGGGTGAGGGTACGGCGTAGGGTAGGGGTTAGGGTTAGGGTTAGGGTTAGGGTTAGGGTTAGGGTACGGCTTAGGGTACGGGTGAGGGTACGGGTGAGGTTACGGCGTAGGGTATGGGTTAGGGTTAGTGTACGGCTTCGGATACGGGCTAGGTTACGGGTTAGGGTATGGCGTAGGGTATGAGTTAGGGTTAGGTTTAGCTTTAGGGTTAGGGTAAGGGTACGGCTTAGGTTAGGGTTAGGATTAGGGTTAAGGTTAGGGTCAGGGTACGGGTTAGGGTACGGGTGAGGGTACGGTGTAGGGTATGGTTTAGGATTAGGGTTAGTGTTAAGTTTAGGTTTAGGTTTAGGGTGCGGCTTAGGGTACAAGTTAGGGTATGGGTGAGGGTATGGCGTAGGGTATGGGTTAGGGTTAGGATTAGGGTTAGATTTAGGGTTAGGGCTAGGTTTAGGGTACGGGTTAGGATTAGGGTATGTGGTAGGGTTAGGGTATGGGTTAGGGTTAGGGTACGCATTAGGATTAGGATATTTATTAAACCTATCCCACTCTCTAGATACAACTTAGCACGTAAAGGATTATTATTTGGGGTCTAGCCTTGGAGAAGATTTTAGTCACTAGGATAAGATATAGAACACACACATTACAAAGTAATGACATTCGGATTTTCTTTTTAACCTGTTCCTTACAACACTAGTGCTTAGGAAATCTATTGGTGGCAAAAGCAGTCAAGGGTAGTTTTAGGGTTAGGGTTAGGGTTAGGGTTAGGGTATGGCTTAGGGTACGTGTTAGGTTATGTGTGAGGGTACGGCGTAGGGTATGGGTTACGCTTAGGGTTAGGTTTAGTTTTAGGGTTAGGGCTAAGTTAGGGTTAGGGTTAGGGTTAGGGTTAGGGTTAGGGTACGGCTTAGGGTATGGGTTAGGGTACGAGTGTGGGTACGGTGTTTGGTATGGGTTAGGGTTAGGGTTAGGTTACTTTTAGGGTTAGGGCTAGGTTTAGGTTACGGGTTAGGATTAGGGTACGTGTTAGGGTTAGGCTATGGGTTAGGGTTAGGGTACGCCTTAGGGTTAAGGTATTTATTAAACCTATCCCACTCTCTAGATACCACTTTGCGCATAAAGGAATATTAATTGGGGTCCAGCCATGGAGAGGATTTTAGACATGAGGATATGATAAAGAACACACACATTATAAAGGAATCACATCAGGATTTTATTTTTGACCTGTTCCTTAAAACACTAGTGCTTAGGAAATCTATTGGAGGCAGAAGCAGTCAAGGGTAGTTTAGGGTTAGGGTTAAGGTTAGGGTTAGGGTTCGGCTTAGGGTACGGGTTAGGGTATGGGTGAGGGTACGGCGTAGTTTATGGGTTACGGTTAGGGTTAGTTTTAGGGTTAGGGCTAGGTTTAGGGTACGGGTTAGGATTAGTGTACAGCGTAGTGTATGGGGTAGGGGTAGGGTTAGATTGAGGGTTAGGGCTAGGTTTAGGGTACCGCTTAGGAATGGGGTACGTGTTAGGGTTAGGGTATGGGTTAGGGTTCAGTTACGCGTTAGGGATAAGGTATTCATTAGGGTTAGGGTTAGGGTTAGGGTTAGGGTTAAGTGTTAGGGTACGGCTTAGGTCCGGTTTAGGGTACGACTGAGGGTAGGGCGTAAGGTATAGTTTAGGGTTAGGGTTAGGGTTAGGGTACGGCTTAGGGTACTGTTTAGGGTAAGTGTGAGGGTACGTTGTAGGGTATGGGTTAGGGTTAGGGTTAGGGTACGGCTTAGGGTACGGGTTAGGGTATGGGTGAGGGTACGGCGTAGGGTATGGGTTAGGGTTAGGGTTCAGGTTAGTTTTAGGGTTAGGGATTGGTTTAGGGTACGGGTTAGGATTAGCGTACATGTTAGGGTTAGGGTTTGGGTTAGGGTTAGGTTACGCGTTAGGGTTACAGTATGGGTTAGGGTTAGGGTACACGTTAGGATTAGGGTATTTATTAAACCTATCCCACTCTCTAGATACCACTTAGCACCTAAAGGAATATTATTTGGGGTCCAGCCATGGAGAAGATTTCAGTCACTACGATAAGATAAAGAATAAACACATTATAAAAAAATCACATTAGGATTTTCTTTTTAACCTGTTCCTTAAAACACTAGTGCTTAGGAAATCTAATGGAGGCAAAAGCAGTCAACGGTAGTTTAGGGTTAGGGTTAGGGTTAGGGTTAGGGTTAGTGTTAGGGTTAGGGTACGGCTTAGGGTATGGGATAGGGTACGGGTGAGGGTACGGCGTAGGGTAGGGTTTAGGGTTAGGGTTAGGGTTAGGGTTAGGGTTAGAGTACGGCTTAGGGTACGGGTGAGGGTACGGGTGAGGGTACTGCGTATGGTATTGGTTAGGGTTAGGGTACGGCTTAGGATACGGGTTAGGGTACGGGTTAGGGTACGGCGTAGGGTAGGGGTTAGGGTTATGGTTAGGGTTAGGGTTAGGGTACGGCTTAGGGTACGGGTTAGGATACAGGTGAGGGTATGGCGTAGGGTATAGGTTAGGGTTAGGGTTAGGGTTAGGGTACGGCTTAGGATACGGGTTAGGGTATGGGTGAGGCTACGGCGTAGCGTATGGGTTAGGGTTAGGGTTAGGGTTAGGGTACGGCTTAGGGTACGGGTTAGGGTACGGGTGAGGGTACGGCGTAGGGTATGGGTTAGGGTTAGGGTTAGGGTTAGGGTTAGTTTTAGGGTTAGGGATTGGTTTAGGGTACGGGTTAGGATTAGCGTACGTGTTAGGGTTAGGGTTTGGGTTAGGGTTAGGGTACGCGTTAGGGTTAGGGTATGGGTTAGCTTTAGGGTACACGTTAGGATTAGGGTATTTATTAAACGTATCCCACTCTCTAGATACCACTTAGCACGTAAAGGAATATTATTTGGGGTCCAGCCATGGAGAAGATTTTAGTCACTAGGATAAGATAAAGAATAAACACATTATAAAAAAATCACTTTAGGATTTTCCTTTTAACCTGTTCCTTAAAACACTAGTGCTTAGGAAATCTAATGGAGGCAAAAGCAGTCAAGGGTAGTTTAGGGTTATGGTTAGGGTTAGGGTTAGGGTTAGTGTTAGGGTTAGGGTACGGCTTAGGGTATGGGATAGGGTACGGGTGAGGGTACGGCGTAGGGTAGGGGTTAGGGTTAGGGTTAGGGTTAGGGTTAGGGTACGGCTTAGGGTACGGGTGAGGGTACGGGTGAGGGTACTGCGTAGGGTGTTGGTTAGGGTTAGGGTACGGCTTAGGATACGGGTTAGGGTACGGGTTAGGGTACGGCGTAGGGTAGGGGTTAGGGTTAGGGTTAGGGTTAGGGCTAGGGTACGGCTTAGGGTACGGGTTAGGTACAGGTGAGGGTACGGCGTAGGGTATAGGTTAGGGTTAGGGTTAGGGTACGGCTTAGGATACGGGTTAGGGTACGGGTGATGCTATGGCGTAGCGTATGGGTTAGGGTTAGGGTTAGGGTTAGGGTACGGCTTAGGGTACGGGTTAGGGTACGGGTGAGGGTACGGCGTAGGGTATGGGTTAGGGTTAGGGTTAGGGTTAGGGTTAGTTTTAGGGTTAGGGATTGGTTTAGGGTACGGGTTAGGATTAGCGTACGTGTTAGGGTTAGGGTTTGGGTTAGGGTTAGGGTACGCGTTAGGGTTAGGGTATGGGTTAGGGTTAGGGTACACGTTAGGATTAGGGTATTTATTAAACCTATCCCACTCTCTAGATACCACTTAGCACGTAAAGGAATATTATTTGGGGTCCAGCCATGGAGAAGATTTTAGTCACTAGGATAAGATAAAGAATAAACACATTATAAAAAAATCACGTTAGGATTTTCCTTTTAACCTGTTCCTTAAAACACTAGTGCTTAGGAAATCTAATGGAGGCAAAAGCAGTCAAGGGTAGTTTAGGGTTAGAGTTAGGGTTAGGGTTAGGGTTAGTGTTAGGGTTAGGGTACGGCTCAGGGTATGGGATAGGGTACGGGTGAGGGTACGGCGTAGGGTAGGGGTTAGGGTTAGGGTTAGGGTTAGGGTACGGCTTAGGGTACGGGTGAGGGTACTGCGTAGGGTGTTGGTTAGGGTTAGGGTACGGCTTAGGATACGGGTTAGGGTATGGGTTAGGGTACGGCGTAGGGTAGGGGTTAGGGTTAGGGTTAGGGTTAGGGTTAGGGTTAGGGTTAGGGTTAGGGTTAGGGTTAAGGTTAGGGTTAGGGTTCGGCTTAGGGTACGGGTTAGGGTATGGGTGAGGGTACGGCGTAGTTTATGGGTTACGGTTAGGGTTAGTTTTAGGGTTAGGGCTAGGTTTAGGGTACGGGTTAGGATTAGTGTACAGCGTAGTGTATGGGGTAGGGGTAGGGTTAGATTGAGGGTTAGGGCTAGGTTTAGGGTACCGCTTAGGAATGGGGTACGTGTTAGGGTTAGGGTATGTGTTAGGGTTCAGTTACGCGTTAGGGATAAGGTATTCATTAGGGTTAGGGTTAGGGTTAGGGTTAGGGTTAGGGTTAAGTGTTAGGGTACGGCTTAGGGTCCGGTTTAGGGTACGACTGAGGGTAGGGTGTAAGGTATAGTTTAGGGTTAGGGTTAGGGTTAGGGTACGGCTTAGGGTATGGGATAGGGTACGGGTGAGGGTACGGCGTAGGGTAGGGGTTAGGGTTAGGGTTAGGGTTAGGGTACGGCTTAGGGTACGGGTGAGGGTACTGCGTAGGGTGTTGGTTAGGGTTAGGGTACGGCTTAGGATACGGGTTAGGGTACGGGTTAGGGTACGGCGTAGGGTAGGGGTTAGGGTTAGTGTTAGGGTTAGGGTTAGGCTTAGGGTACGGCTTAGGGTACGGGTTAGTGTACAGGTGAGGGTACGGCGTAGGGTATAGGTTAGGGTTAGGGTTAGGGTACGGCTTAGGATACGGGTTAGGGTACGGGTGAGGCTATGGCGTAGCGTATGGGTTAGGGTTAGGGTTAGGGTTAGGGTACGGCTTAGGGTACGGGTTAGGGTACGGGTGAGGGTACGGCGTAGGGTATGGGTTAGGGTTAGGGTTAGGGTTAGGGTTAGTTTTAGAGTTAGGGATTGGTTTAGGGTACGGGTTAGGATTAGCGTACGTGTTAGGGTTAGGGTTTGGGTTAGGGTTAGGGTACGCGTTAGGGTTAGGGTATGGGTTAGGGATAGGGTACACGTTAGGATTAGGGTATTTATTAAACCTATCCCACTCTGTAGATACCACTTAGCACGTAAAGGAATATTATTTGGGGTCCAGCCATGGAGGAGATTTTAGTCACTAGGATAAGATAAAGAATAAACTCATTATAATAAAATCACATTAGGATTTTCTTTTTAACCTGTTCCTTAAAACACTAGTGCTTAGGAAATCTAATGGAGGCAAAAGCAGTCAAGGGTCGTTTAGGGTTAGGGTTAGGGTTAGGGTTAGTGTTAGGGTTAGGGTACGGCTTAAGGTATGGGATAGGGTACGGGTGAGGGTACGGCGTAGGGTAGGGGTTAGGGTTAGGGTTAGGGTTAGGGTTAGGGTTAGGGTACGGCTTAGGGTACGGGTGAGGGTACGGGTGAGGTTACGGCGTAGGGTATGTGTTAGGGTTAGTGTACGGCTTCGGATACGGGCTAGGTTACGGGTTAGGGTATGGCGTAGGGTATGAGTTAGGGTTAGGTTTAGCTTTAGGGTTAGGGTAAGGGTACGGCTTAGGTTAGGGTTAGGATTAGGGTTAAGGTTAGGGTCAGGGTACGGGTTAGGGTACGGGTGAGGGTACGGTGTAGGGTATGGTTTAGGATTAGGGTTAGTGTTAAGTTTAGGTTTAGGTTTAGGGTGCGGCTTAGGGTACAAGTTAGGGTATGGGTGAGGGTATGGCGTAGGGTATGGGTTAGGGTTAGGATTAGGGTTAGATTTAGGGTTAGGGCTAGGTTTAGGGTACGGGTTAGGATTAGGGTATGTGGTAGGGTTAGGGTATGGGTTAGGGTTAGGGTACGCATTAGGATTAGGATATTTATTAAACCTATCCCACTCTCTAGATACAACTTAGCACGTAAAGGATTATTATTTGGGGTCTAGCCTTGGAGAAGATTTTAGTCACTAGGATAAGATATAGAACACACACATTACAAAGTAATGACATTCGGATTTTCTTTTTAACCTGTTCCTTACAACACTAGTGCTTAGGAAATCTATTGGTGGCAAAAGCAGTCAAGGGTAGTTTAGGGTTAGGGTTAGGGTTAGGGTTAGGGTATGGCTTAGGGTACGTGTTAGGTTATGTGTGAGGGTACGGCGTAGGGTATGGGTTACGCTTAGGGTTAGGTTTAGTTTTAGGGTTAGGGCTAAGTTAGGGTTAGGGTTAGGGTTAGGGTTAGGGTTAGGTTACGGCTTAGGGTATGGGTTAGGGTACGAGTGTGGGTACGGTGTTTGGTATGGGTTAGGGTTAGGGTTAGGGTTACTTTTAGGGTTAGGGCTAGGTTTAGGTTACGGGTTAGGATTAGGGTACGTGTTAGGGTTAGGCTATGGGTTAGGGTTAGGGTACGCCTTAGGGTTAAGGTATTTATTAAACCTATCCCACTCTCTAGATACCACTTTGCGCATAAAGGAATATTAATTGGGGTCCAGCCATGGAGAGGATTTTAGACATGAGGATATGATAAAGAACACACACATTATAAAGGAATCACATCAGGATTTTATTTTTGACCTGTTCCTTAAAACACTAGTGCTTAGGAAATCTATTGGAGGCAGAAGCAGTCAAGGGTAGTTTAGGGTTAGGGTTAAGGTTAGGGTTAGGGTTCGGCTTAGGGTACGGGTTAGGGTATGGGTGAGGGTACGGCGTAGTTTATGGGTTACGGTTAGGGTTAGTTTTAGGGTTAGGGCTAGGTTTAGGGTACGGGTTAGGATTAGTGTACAGCGTAGTGTATGGGGTAGGGGTAGGGTTAGATTGAGGGTTAGGGCTAGGTTTAGGGTACCGCTTAGGAATGGGGTACGTGTTAGGGTTAGGGTATGGGTTAGGGTTCAGTTACGCGTTAGGGATAAGGTATTCATTAGGGTTAGGGTTAGGGTTAGGGTTAGGGTTAGGGTTAAGTGTTAGGGTACGGCTTAGGGTCCGGTTTAGGGTACGACTGAGGGTAGGGCGTAAGGTATAGTTTAGGGTTAGGGTTAGGGTTAGGGTACGGCTTAGGGTACTGTTTAGGGTAAGTGTGAGGGTACGTTGTAGGGTATGGGTTAGGGTTAGGGTTAGGGTACGGCTTAGGGTACGGGTTAGGGTATGGGTGAGGGTACGGCGTAGGGTATGGGTTAGGGTTAGGGTTCAGGTTAGTTTTAGGGTTAGGGATTGGTTTAGGGTACGGGTTAGGATTAGCGTACATGTTAGGGTTAGGGTTTGGGTTAGGGTTAGGTTACGCGTTAGGGTTACAGTATGGGTTAGGGTTAGGGTACACGTTAGGATTAGGGTATTTATTAAACCTATCCCACTCTCTAGATACCACTTAGCACCTAAAGGAATATTATTTGGGGTCCAGCCATGGAGAAGATTTCAGTCACTACGATAAGATAAAGAATAAACACATTATAAAAAAATCACATTAGGATTTTCTTTTTAACCTGTTCCTTAAAACACTAGTGCTTAGGAAATCTAATGGAGGCAAAAGCAGTCAACGGTAGTTTAGGGTTAGGGTTAGGGTTAGGGTTAGGGTTAGTGTTAGGGTTAGGGTACGGCTTAGGGTATGGGATAGGGTACGGGTGAGGGTACGGCGTAGGGTAGGGTTTAGGGTTAGGGTTAGGGTTAGGGTTAGGGTTAGAGTACGGCTTAGGGTACGGGTGAGGGTACGGGTGAGGGTACTGCGTATGGTATTGGTTAGGGTTAGGGTACGGCTTAGGATACGGGTTAGGGTACGGGTTAGGGTACGGCATAGGGTAGGGGTTAGGGTTATGGTTAGGGTTAGGGTTAGGGTACGGCTTAGGGTACGGGTTAGGATACAGGTGAGGGTATGGCGTAGGGTATAGGTTAGGGTTAGGGTTAGGGTTAGGGTACGGCTTAGGATACGGGTTAGGGTATGGGTGAGGCTACGGCGTAGCGTATGGGTTAGGGTTAGGGTTAGGGTTAGGGTACGGCTTAGGGTACGGGTTAGGGTACGGGTGAGGGTACGGCGTAGGGTATGGGTTAGGGTTAGGGTTAGGGTTAGGGTTAGTTTTAGGGTTAGGGATTGGTTTAGGGTACGGGTTAGGATTAGCGTACGTGTTAGGGTTAGGGTTTGGGTTAGGGTTAGGGTACGCGTTAGGGTTAGGGGATGGGTTAGCTTTAGGGTACACGTTAGGATTAGGGTATTTATTAAACGTATCCCACTCTCTAGATACCACTTAGCACGTAAAGGAATATTATTTGGGGTCCAGCCATGGAGAAGATTTTAGTCACTAGGATAAGATAAAGAATAAACACATTATAAAAAAATCACGTTAGGATTTTCCTTTTAACCTGTTCCTTAAAACACTAGTGCTTAGGAAATCTAATGGAGGCAAAAGCAGTCAAGGGTAGTTTAGGGTTATGGTTAGGGTTAGGGTTAGGGTTAGTGTTAGGGTTAGGGTACGGCTTAGGGTATGGGATAGGGTACGGGTGAGGGTACGGCGTAGGGTAGGGGTTAGGGTTAGGGTTAGGGTTAGGGTTAGGGTACGGCTTAGGGTACGGGTGAGGGTACTGCGTAGGGTGTTGGTTAGGGTTAGGGTACGGCTTAGGATACGGGTTAGGGTATGGGTTAGGGTACGGCGTAGGGTAGGGGTTAGGGTTAGGGTTAGGGTTAGGGTTAGGGTTAGGGTTAGGGTTAGGGTTAGGGTTAGGGTTAGGGTTAAGGTTAGGGTTAGGGTTCGGCTTAGGGTACGGGTTAGGGTATGGGTGAGGGTACGGCGTAGTTTATGGGTTACGGTTAGGGTTAGTTTTAGGGTTAGGGCTAGGTTTAGGGTACGGGTTAGGATTAGTGTACAGCGTAGTGTATGGGGTAGGGGTAGGGTTAGATTGAGGGTTAGGGCTAGGTTTAGGGTACCGCTTAGGAATGGGGTACGTGTTAGGGTTAGGGTATGTGTTAGGGTTCAGTTACGCGTTAGGGATAAGGTATTCATTAGGGTTAGGGTTAGGGTTAGGGTTAGGGTTAGGGTTAAGTGTTAGGGTACGGCTTAGGGTCCGGTTTAGGGTACGACTGAGGGTAGGGTGTAAGGTATAGTTTAGGGTTAGGGTTAGGGTTAGGGTACGGCTTAGGGTATGGGATAGGGTACGGGTGAGGGTACGGCGTAGGGTAGGGGTTAGGGTTAGGGTTAGGGTTAGGGTACGGCTTAGGGTACGGGTGAGGGTACTGCGTAGGGTGTTGGTTAGGGTTAGGGTACGGCTTAGGATACGGGTTAGGGTACGGGTTAGGGTACGGCGTAGGGTAGGGGTTAGGGTTAGGGTTAGGGTTAGGGTTAGGCTTAGGGTACGGCTTAGGGTACGGGTTAGTGTACAGGTGAGGGTACGGCGTAGGGTATAGGTTAGGGTTAGGGTTAGGGTACGGCTTAGGATACGGGTTAGGGTACGGGTGAGGCTATGGCGTAGCGTATGGGTTAGGGTTAGGGTTAGGGTTAGGGTACGGCTTAGGGTACGGGTTAGGGTACGGGTGAGGGTACGGCGTAGGGTATGGGTTAGGGTTAGGGTTAGGGTTAGGGTTAGTTTTAGAGTTAGGGATTGGTTTAGGGTACGGGTTAGGATTAGCGTACGTGTTAGGGTTAGGGTTTGGGTTAGGGTTAGGGTACGCGTTAGGGTTAGGGTATGGGTTAGGGATAGGGTACACGTTAGGATTAGGGTATTTATTAAACCTATCCCACTCTCTAGATACCACTTTGCACATAAAGGAATATTAATTGGGGTCCAGCCATGGAGAGGATTTTAGACATGAGGATAAGATAAAGAACACACACATTATAAAGGAATCACATTAGGATTTTATTTTTGACCTGTTCCTTAAAACACTAGTGCTTAGGAAATCTATTGGAGGCAGAAGCAGTCAAGGGTAGTTTAGGGTTAGGGTTAAGGTTAGGGTTAGGGTTCGGCTTAGGGTACGGGTTAGGGTATGGGTGAGGGTACGGCGTAGTTTATGGGTTACGGTTAGGGTTAGTTTTAGGGTTAGGGCTAGGTTTAGGGTACGGGTTAGGATTAGTGTACAGCGTAGTGTATGGGGTAGGAGTAGGGTTAGATTGAGGGTTAGGGCTAGGTTTAGGGTACCGCTTAGGAATGGGGTACGTGTTAGGGTTAGGGTATGGGTTAGGGTTCAGTTACGCGTTAGGGATAAGGTATTCATTAGGGTTAGGGTTAGGGTTAGGGTTAGGGTTAGGGTTAAGTGTTAGGGTACGGCTTAGGGTCCGGTTTAGGGTACGACTGAGGGTAGGGCGTAAGGTATAGTTTAGGGTTAGGGTTAGGGTTAGGGTACGGCTTAGGGTACTGTTTAGGGTAAGTGTGAGGGTACGTTGTAGGGTATGGGTTAGGGTTAGGGTTAGGGTACGGCTTAGGGTACGGGTTAGGGTATGGGTGAGGGTACGGCGTAGGGTATGGGTTAGGGTTAGGGTTCAGGTTAGTTTTAGGGTTAGGGATTGGTTTAGGGTACGGGTTAGGATTAGCGTACATGTTAGGGTTAGGGTTTGGGTTAGGGTTAGGTTACGCATTAGGGTTACAGTATGGGTTAGGGTTAGGGTACACGTTAGGATTAGGGTATTTATTAAACCTATCCCACTCTCTAGATACCACTTAGCACCTAAAGGAATATTATTTGGGGTCCAGCCATGGAGAAGATTTCAGTCACTACGATAAGATAAAGAATAAACACATTATTAAAAAATCACATTAGGATTTTCTTTTTAACCTGTTCCTTAAAACACTAGTGCTTAGGAAATCTAATGGAGGCAAAAGCAGTCAAGGGTAGTTTAGGGTTAGGGTTAGGGTTAGGGTTAGGGTTAGTGTTAGGGTTAGGGTACGGCTTAGGGTATGGGATAGTGTACGGGTGAGGGTACGGCGTAGGGTAGGGTTTAGGGTTAGGGTTAGGGTTAGGGTTAGGGTTAGAGTACGGCTTAGGGTACGGGTGAGGGTACGGGTTAGGGTTAGGGTTAGGGTTAGGGTTAGGGTCAGGCTTAGGATACGGGTTAGGGTACGGTTGAGGGTACGGTGCAGCGTATGGGTTAGGGTTAGGGTTAGGGTTAGGGTACGGCTTAGGGTACTTGTTAGGTTACGGGTGAGGGTACGGCTTAGGGTATGGGTTAGGGTTAGGGTTAGGGTTAGGGTTAGTTTTAGGGTTAGGGATTGGTTTAGGGTACGGGTTAGGATTAGCGTACGTGTTATTGTTAGGGTACGCCTTAGGGTTAGGGTATGGGTTAGGGTTAGGTACACGTTAGGATTAGGGTATTTATTAAACCTATCCCACTCTCTAGATACCACTTAGCACGTAAAGGAATATTATTTGGGGTCCAGCCATGGAGAAGATTTTAGTCACTAGGATAAGATAAAGGATAAACACATTATAAAAAAATCACGTTATGATTTTCTTTTTAACCTTTTCCTTAAAACACTAGTGCTTAGGAAATCGAATGGAGGCAAAAGAAGTCAAGGGTAGTTTAGGGTTAGGGTTAGGGTTAGGGTTAGGGTTAGGGTTAGGGTACGGCTTAGGGTATGGGATAGGGTACGGGTGAGGGTACGGCGTAGGGTAGGGATTAGGCTTAGGGTTAGGTTTAGGGTTAGGGTATGGCTTAGGGTACGGGTGAGGGTACGGGTGAGGGTACTGTGTAGGGTATTTGTTAGGGTTAGGGTACGGCTTAGAATACGGGTTAGGTACGGGTTAGGGTACGGCGTAGTGTAGGGGTTAGGGTTAGGGTTAGGGTTAGTGTTAGGTTTAGGGTACGGCTTATGGTACGGGTGAGGGTACGGGTGAGGGTACTGCGTAGGGTATTGGTTAGGGTTAGGGTACGGCTTAGGATACGGGTTAGGGTACGGGTTAGGGTACGGCGTAGGGTATGGGTTAGGGTTAGGGTTAGGGTTAGGGTTAGGGTACGGCTTAGGGTACGGGTGAGGGTACGGGTGAGGGTACGGCGTAGGGTATGGGTTAGTGTTAGGGTACGGCTTAGGATACGGTCTAGGGTACGGGTTAGGTTACGGCATAGGGTATGGGTTAGGTTTAAGGTTAGGGTTAGGGTTAGGGTACGGCTTAGGGTACGGGTTAGGGTACGGGTGAGGTTACGGCGTAGGGTATAGGTTAGGGATAGGGTTAGGGATAGGGTACGGCTTAGGATACGGGTTAGGGTACGGGTTAGGGTACGGGTGAGGGTACGGCGTAGGGTATGGGTTAGGGTTAGGGGTAGGTTTAGGGTTAGTTTTAGGTTTAGGGATTGGTTTAGGGTACGGGTTAGGATTAGCGTACGTGTCAGGGTTAGGGTTTGGGTTAGGGTTAGGGTATGCGTTAGGGTTAGGGTATGGGTTAGGGTTAGGGTACACGTTAGGATTAGGGTATTTATTAAACCTATCCCACTCTGTAGATACCACTTAGCACGTAAAGGAATATTATTTGGGGTCCAGCCATGGAGGAGATTTTAGTCACTAGGATAAGATAAAGAATAAACTCATTATAATAAAATCACATTAGGATTTTCTTTTTAACCTGTTCCTTAAAACACTAGTGCTTAGGAAATCTAATGGAGGCAAAAGCAGTCAAGGGTCGTTTAGGGTTAGGGTTAGGGTTAGGGTTAGTGTTAGGGTTAGGGTACGGCTTAAGGTATGGGATAGGGTACGGGTGAGGGTACGGCGTAGGGTAGGGGTTAGGGTTAGGGTTAGGGTTAGGGTTAGGGTTAGGGTACGGCTTAGGGTACGGGTGAGGGTACGGGTGAGGTTACGGCGTAGGGTATGGGTTAGGGTTAGTGTACGGCTTCGGATACGGGCTAGGTTACGGGTTAGGGTATGGCGTAGGGTATGAGTTAGGGTTAGGTTTAGCTTTAGGGTTAGGGTAAGGGTACGGCTTAGGTTAGGGTTAGGATTAGGGTTAAGGTTAGGGTCAGGGTACGGGTTAGGGTACGGGTGAGGGTACGGTGTAGGGTATGGTTTAGGATTAGGGTTAGTGTTAAGTTTAGGTTTAGGTTTAGGGTGCGGCTTAGGGTACAAGTTAGGGTATGGGTGAGGGTATGGCGTAGGGTATGGGTTAGGGTTAGGATTAGGGTTAGATTTAGGGTTAGGGCTAGGTTTAGGGTACGGGTTAGGATTAGGGTATGTGGTAGGGTTAGGGTATGGGTTAGGGTTAGGGTACGCATTAGGATTAGGATATTTATTAAACCTATCCCAGTCTCTAGATACAACTTAGCACGTAAAGGATTATTATTTGGGGTCTAGCTATGGAGAAGATTTTAGTCACTAGGATAAGATATAGAACACACACATTACAAAGTAATGACATTCGGATTTTCTTTTTAACCTGTTCCTTACAACACTAGTGCTTAGGAAATCTATTGGTGGCAAAAGCAGTCAAGGGTAGTTTAGGGTTAGGGTTAGGGTTAGGGTTAGGGTACAGCTTAGGGTACGTGTTAGGTTATGTGTGAGGGTACGGCGTAGGGTATGGGTTACGCTTAGGGTTAGGTTTAGTTTTAGGGTTAGGGCTAAGTTAGGGTTAGGGTTAGGGTTAGGGTTAGGGTTAGGGTACGGCTTAGGGTATGGGTTAGGGTACGAGTGTGGGTACGGTGTTTGGTATGGGTTAGGGTTAGGGTTAGGGTTACTTTTAGGGTTAGGGCTAGGTTTAGGTTACGGGTTAGGATTAGGGTACGTGTTAGGGTTAGGCTATGGGTTAGGGTTAGGGTACGCCTTAGGGTTAAGGTATTTATTAAACCTATCCCACTCTCTAGATACCACTTTGCACATAAAGGAATATTAATTGGGGTCCAGCCATGGAGAGGATTTTAGACATGAGGATAAGATAAAGAACACACACATTATAAAGGAATCACATTAGGATTTTATTTTTGACCTGTTCCTTAAAACACTAGTGCTTAGGAAATCTATTGGAGGCAGAAGCAGTCAAGGGTAGTTTAGGGTTAGGGTTAAGGTTAGGGTTAGGGTTCGGCTTAGGGTACGGGTTAGGGTATGGGTGAGGGTACGGCGTAGTTTATGGGTTACGGTTAGGGTTAGTTTTAGGGTTAGGGCTAGGTTTAGGGTACGGGTTAGGATTAGTGTACAGCGTAGTGTATGGGGTAGGGGTAGGGTTAGATTGAGGGTTAGGGCTAGGTTTAGGGTACCGCTTAGGAATGGGGTACGTGTTAGGGTTAGGGTATGGGTTAGGGTTCAGTTACGCGTTAGGGATAAGGTATTCATTAGGGTTAGGGTTAGGGTTAGGGTTAGGGTTAGGGTTAAGTGTTAGGGTACGGCTTAGGGTCCGGTTTAGGGTACGACTGAGGGTAGGGCGTAAGGTATAGTTTAGGGTTAGGGTTAGGGTTAGGGTACGGCTTAGGGTACTGTTTAGGGTAAGTGTGAGGGTACGTTGTAGGGTATGGGTTAGGGTTAGGGTTAGGGTACGGCTTAGGGTACGGGTTAGGGTATGGGTGAGGGTACGGCGTAGGGTATGGGTTAGGGTTAGGGTTCAGGTTAGTTTTAGGGTTAGGGATTGGTTTAGGGTACGGGTTAGGATTAGCGTACATGTTAGGGTTAGGGTTAGGGTTAGGGTTAGTGTTAGGGTTAGGGTACGGCTTAGGGTATGGGATAGGGTACGGGTGAGGGTACGGCGTAGGGTAGGGTTTAGGGTTAGGGTTAGGGTTAGGGTTAGGGTTAGAGTACGGCTTAGGGTACGGGTGAGGGTACGGGTGAGGGTACTGCGTAGGGTATTGGTTAGGGTTAGAGTACGGCTTAGGATACGGGTTAGGGTACGGGTTAGGGTACGGCGTAGGGTAGGGGTTAGGGTTATGGTTAGGGTTAGGGTTAGGGTACGGTTTAGGATACAGGTGAGGGTACGGCGTAGGGTATAGGTTAGGGTTAGGGTTAGGGTTAGGGTATGGCTTAGGATACGGGTTAGGGTATGGGTGAGGCTACGGCGTATCGTATGGGTTAGGGTTAGGGTTAGGGTTAGGGTACGGCTTACGGTACGGGTTAGGGTGCGGGTGAGGGTACGGCGTAGGGTATGGGTTAGGGTTAGGGTTAGGGTTAGGGTTAGTTTTAGGGTTAGGGATTGGTTTAGGGTACGGGTTAGGATTAGCGTACGTGTTAGGGTTAGGGTTTGGGTTAGGGTTAGGGTACGCGTTAGGGTTAGGGTATGGGTTAGCTTTAGGGTACACGTTAGGATTAGGGTATTTATTAAACGTATCCCACTCTCTAGATACCACTTAGCACGTAAAGGAATATTATTTGGGGTCCAGCCATGGAGAAGATTTTAGTCACTAGGATAAGATAAAGAATAAACACATTATAAAAAAATCACGTTAGGATTTTCCTTTTAACCTGTTCCTTAAAACACTAGTGCTTAGGAAATCTAATGGAGGCAAAAGCAGTCAAGGGTAGTTTAGGGTTATGGTTAGGGTTAGGATTAGGGTTAGTGTTAGGGTTAGGGTACGGCTTAGGGTATGGGATAGGGTACGGGTGAGGGTACGGCGTAGGGTAGGGGTTAGGGTTAGGGTTAGGGTTAGGGTACGGCTTAGGGTACGGGTGAGGGTACGGGTGAGGGTACTGCGTAGGGTGTTGGTTAGGGTTAGGGTACGGCTTAGGATACGGGTTAGGGTACGGGTTAGGGTACGGCGTAGGGTAGGGGTTAGGGTTAGGGTTAGGGTTAGGGTTAGGGTTAGGGTACGGCTTAGGGTACGGGTTAGGGTACAGGTGAGGGTACGGCGTAGGGTATAGGTTAGGGTTAGGGTTAGGGTACGGCTTAGAATACGGGTTAGGGTACGGGTGAGGCTATGGCGTAGCGTATGGGTTAGGGTTAGGGTTAGGGTTAGGGTACGGCTTAGGGTACGGGTTAGGGTACGGGTGAGGGTACGGCGTAGGGTATGGGTTAGGGTTAGGGTTAGGGTTAGGGTTAGTTTTAGGGTTAGGGATTGGTTTAGGGTACGGTTTAGGATTAGAGTACGTGTTAGGGTTAGGGTTTGGGTTAGGGTTAGGGTATGCGTTAGGGTTAGGGTATGGGTTAGGGTTAGGGTACACGTTAGGATTAGGGTATTTATTAAACCTATCCCACTCTCTAGATACCACTTAGCACGTAAAGGAATATTATTTGGGGTCCAGCCATGGAGAAGATTTTAGTCACTAGGATAAGATAAAGAATAAACACATTATAAAAAAATCACGTTAGGATTTTCCTTTTAACCTGTTCCTTAAAACACTAGTGCTTAGGAAATCGAATGGAGGCAAAAGAAGTCAAGGGTAGTTTAGGGTTAGGGTTAGGGTTAGGGTTAGGGTTAGGGTTAGGGTTAGGGTCAGGCTTAGGATACGGGTTAGGGTACGGTTGAGGGTACGGTGCAGCGTATGGGTTAGGGTTAGGGTTAGGGTTAGGGTACGGCTTAGGGTACGTGTTAGGTTACGGGTGAGGGTACGGCTTAGGGTATGGGTTAGGGTTAGGGTTAGGGTTAGGGTTAGTTTTAGGGTTAGGGATTGGTTTAGGGTACGGGTTAGGATTAGCGTACGTGTTATTGTTAGGGTACGCCTTAGGGTTAGGGTATGGGTTAGGTTTAGGTACACGTTAGGATTAGGGTATTTATTAAACCTATCCCACTCTCTAGATACCACTTAGCACGTAAAGGAATATTATTTGGGGTCCAGCCATGGAGAAGATTTTAGTCACTAGGATAAGATAAAGGATAAACACATTATAAAAAAATCACATTAGGATTTTCTTTTTAACCTGTTCCTTAAAACACTAGTGCTTAGGAAATCGAATGGAGGCAAAAGAAGTCAAGGGTAGTTTAGGGTTAGGGTTAGGGTTAGGGTTAGGGTTAGGGTTAGGGTACGGCTTAGGGTATGGGATAGGGTACGGGTGAGGGTACGGCGTAGGGTAGGGATTAGGGTTAGGGTTAGGTTTAGGGTTAGGGTACGGCTTATGGTACGGGTGAGGGTACGGGTGAGGGTACTGCGTAGGGTATTGGTTAGGGTTAGGGTACGGCTTAGGATACGGGTTAGGGTACGGGTTAGGGTACGGCGTAGGGTATGGGTTAGGGTTAGGGTTAGGGTTAGGGTTAGGGTACGGCTTAGGGTACGGGTGAGGGTACGGGTGAGGGTACAGCGTAGGGTATGGGTTAGTGTTAGGGTACGGCTTAGGATACGGTCTAGGGTACGGGTTAGGTTACGGCATAGGGTATGGGTTAGGTTTAAGGTTAGGGTTAGGGTTAGGGTACGGCTTAGGGTACGGGTTAGGGTACGGGTGAGGTTACGGCGTAGGGTATAGGTTAGGGATAGGGTTAGGGATAGGGTACGGCTTAGGATACGGGTTAGGGTACGGGTTAGGGTACGGGTGAGGGTACGGCGTAGGGTATGGGTTAGGGTTAGGGGTAGGTTTAGGGTTAGTTTTAGGTTTAGGGATTGGTTTAGGGTACGGGTTAGGATTAGCGTACGTGTCAGGGTTAGGGTTTGGGTTAGGGTTAGGGTATGCGTTAGGGTTAGGGTATGGGTTAGGGTTAGGGTACACGTTAGGATTAGGGTATTTATTAAACCTATCCCACTCTGTAGATACCACTTAGCACGTAAAGGAATATTATTTGGGGTCCAGCCATGGAGGAGATTTTAGTCACTAGGATAAGATAAAGAATAAACTCATTATAATAAAATCACATTAGGATTTTCTTTTTAACCTGTTCCTTAAAACACTAGTGCTTAGGAAATCTAATGGAGGCAAAAGCAGTCAAGGGTCGTTTAGGGTTAGGGTTAGGGTTAGGGTTAGTGTTAGGGTTAGGGTACGGCTTAAGGTATGGGATAGGGTACGGGTGAGGGTACGGCGTAGGGTAGGGGTTAGGGTTAGGGTTAGGGTTAGGGTTAGGGTTAGGGTACGGCTTAGGGTACGGGTGAGGGTACGGGTGAGGTTACGGCGTAGGGTATGGGTTAGGGTTAGGGTTAGGGATAGGGTTAGGGTACGGCTTAGGGTACGGGTGAGGGTACGGGTGAGGTTACGGCGTAGGGTATGGGTTAGGGTTAGTGTACGGCTTCGGATACGGGCTAGGTTACGGGTTAGGGTATGGCGTAGGGTATGAGTTAGGGTTAGGTTTAGCTTTAGGGTTAGGGTAAGGGTACGGCTTAGGTTAGGGTTAGGATTAGGGTTAAGGTTAGGGTCAGGGTACGGGTTAGGGTACGGGTGAGGTTACGGTGTAGGGTATGGTTTAGGATTAGGGTTAGTGTTAAGTTTAGGTTTAGGTTTAGGGTGCGGCTTAGGGTACAAGTTAGGGTATGGGTGAGGGTATGGCGTAGGGTATGGGTTAGGGTTAGGATTAGGGTTAGATTTAGGGTTAGGGCTAGGTTTAGGGTACGGGTTAGGATTAGGGTATGTGGTAGGGTTAGGGTATGGGTTAGGGTTAGGGTACGCATTAGGATTAGGATATTTATTAAACCTATCCCACTCTCTAGATACAACTTAGCACGTAAAGGATTATTATTTGGGGTCTAGCCTTGGAGAAGATTTTAGTCACTAGGATAAGATATAGAACACACACATTACAAAGTAATGACATTCGGATTTTCTTTTTAACCTGTTCCTTACAACACTAGTGCTTAGGAAATCTATTGGTGGCAAAAGCAGTCAAGGGTAGTTTAGGGTTAGGGTTAGGGTTAGGGTTAGGGTACGGCTTAGGGTACGTGTTAGGTTATGTGTGAGGGTACGGCGTAGGGTATGGGTTACGCTTAGGGTTAGGTTTAGTTTTAGGGTTAGGGCTAAGTTAGGGTTAGGGTTAGGGTTAGGGTTAGGGTTAGGGTACGGCTTAGGGTATGGGTTAGGGTACGAGTGTGGGTACGGTGTTTGGTATGGGTTAGGGTTAGGGTTAGGGTTACTTTTAGGGTTAGGGCTAGGTTTAGGTTACGGGTTAGGATTAGGGTACGTGTTAGGGTTAGGCTATGGGTTAGGGTTAGGGTACGCCTTAGGGTTAAGGTATTTATTAAACCTATCCCACTCTCTAGATACCACTTTGCGCATAAAGGAATATTAATTGGGGTCCAGCCATGGAGAGGATTTTAGACATGAGGATAAGATAAAGAACACACACATTATAAAGGAATCACATTAGGATTTTATTTTTGACCTGTTCCTTAAAACACTAGTGCTTAGGAAATCTATTGGAGGCAGAAGCAGTCAAGGGTAGTTTAGGGTTAGGGTTAAGGTTAGGGTTAGGGTTCGGCTTAGGGTACGGGTTAGGGTATGGGTGAGGGTACGGCGTAGTTTATGGGTTACGGTTAGGGTTAGTTTTAGGGTTAGGGCTAGGTTTAGGGTACGGGTTAGGATTAGTGTACAGCGTAGTGTATGGGGTAGGGGTAGGGTTAGATTGAGGGTTAGGGCTAGGTTTAGGGTACCGCTTAGGAATGGGGTACGTGTTAGGGTTAGGGTATGGGTTAGGGTTCAGTTATGCGTTAGGGATAAGGTATTCATTAGGGTTAGGGTTAGGGTTAGGGTTAGGGTTAGGGTTAAGTGTTAGGATACGGCTTAGGGTCCGGTTTAGGGTACGACTGAGGGTAGGGCGTAAGGTATAGTTAAGGGTTAGGGTTAGGGTTAGGGTACGGCTTAGGGTACTGTTTAGGGTAAGTGTGAGGGTACGTTGTAGGGTATGGGTTAGGGTTAGGGTTAGGGTACGGCTTAGGGTACGGGTTAGGGTATGGGTGAGGGTACGGCGTAGGGTATGGGTTAGGGTTAGGGTTCAGGTTACTTTTAGGGTTAGGGATTGGTTTAGGGTACGGGTTAGGATTAGCGTACATGTTAGGGTTAGGGTTTGGGTTAGGGTTAGGTTACGCGTTAGGGTTACAGTATGGGTTAGGGTTAGAGTACACATTAGGATTAGGGTATTTATTAAACCTATCCCAATCTCTAGATACCACTTAGCACCTAAAGGAATATTATTTGGGGTCCAGCCATGGAGAAGATTTCAGTCACTACGATAAGATAAAGAATAAACACATTATAAAAAATCACATTAGGATTTTCTTTTTAACCTGTTCCTTAAAACACTAGTGCTTAGGAAATCTAATGGAGGCAAAAGCAGTCAACGGTAGTTTAGGGTTAGGGTTAGGGTTAGGGTTAGGGTTAGGGTTAGTGTTAGGGTTAGGGTACGGCTTAGGGTATGGGATAGGGTACGGGTGAGGGTACGGCGTAGGGTAGGGTTTAGGGTTAGGGTTAGGGTTAGGGTTAGGGTTAGAGTACGGCTTAGGGTACGGGTGAGGGTACGGGTGAGGGTACTGCGTAGGGTATTGGTTAGGGTTAGAGTACGGCTTAGGATACGGGTTAGGGTACGGGTTAGGGTACGGTGTAGGGTAGGGGTTAGGGTTATGGTTAGGGTTAGGGTTAGGGTACGGCTTAGGGTACGGGTTAGGATACAGGTGAGGGTACGGCGTAGGGTATAGGTTAGGGTTAGGGTTAGGGTTAGGGTACGGCTTAGGATACGGGTTAGGGTATGGGTGAGGCTACGGCGTAGCGTATGGGTTAGGGTTAGGGTTAGGGTTAGGGTACGGCTTAGGGTACGGGTTAGGGTACGGGTGAGGGTACGGCGTAGGGTATGGGTTAGGGTTAGGGTTAGGGTTAGGGATTGGTTTAGGGTACGGGTTAGGATTAGCGTACGTGTTAGAGTTAGGGTTTGGGTTAGGGTTAGGGTACGCGTTAGGGTTAGGGTATGGGTTAGCTTTAGGGTACACGTTAGGATTAGGGTATTTATTAAACGTATCCCACTCTCTAGATACCACTTAGCACGTAAAGGAATATTATTTGGGGTCCAGCCATGGAGAAGATTTTAGTCACTAGGATAAGATAAAGAATAAACACATTATAAAAAAATCACGTTAGGATTTTCCTTTTAACCTGTTCCTTAAAACACTAGTGCTTAGGAAATCTAATGGAGGCAAAAGCAGTCAAGGGTAGTTTAGGGTTATGGTTAGGGTTAGGGTTAGGGTTAGTGTTAGGGTTAGGGTACGGCTTAGGGTATGGGATAGGGTACGGGTGAGGGTACGGCGTAGGGTAGGGGTTAGGGTTAGGGTTAGGGTTAGGGTACGGCTTAGGGTACAGGTGAGGGTACGGGTGAGGGTACTGCGTAGGGTGTTGGTTAGGGTTAGGGTACGGCTTAGGATACGGGTTAGGGTACGGGTTAGGGTACGGCGTAGGGTAGGGGTTAGGGTTAGGGTTAGGGTTAGGGTTAGGGTTAGGGTACGGCTTAGGGTACGGGTTAGGGTACAGGTGAGGGTACGGCGTAGGGTATAGGTTAGGATTAGGGTTAGGGTACGGCTTAGGATACGGGTTAGGGTACGGGTGAGGCTATGGCGTAGCGTATGGGTTAGGGTTAGGGTTAGGGTTAGGGTACGGCTTAGGGTACGGGTTAGGGTACGGGTGAGGGTACGGCGTAGGGTATGGGTTAGGGTTAGGGTTAGGGTTAGGGTTAGTTTTAGGGTTAGGGATTGGTTTAGGGTACGGGTTAGGATTAGCGTACGTGTTAGGGTTAGGGTTTGGGTTAGGGTTAGGGTGCGCGTTAGGGTTAGGGTATGGGTTAGGGTTAGGGTACACGTTAGGATTAGGGTATTTATTAAACCTATCCCACTCTCTAGATACCACTTAGCACGTAAAGGAATATTATTTGGGGTCCAGCCATGGAGAAGATTTTAGTCACTAGGATAAGATAAAGAATAAACACATTATAAAAAAATCACGTTAGGATTTTCCTTTTAACCTGTTCCTTAAAACACTAGTGCTTAGGAAATCTAATGGAGGCAAAAGCAGTCAAGGGTAGTTTAGGGTTAGGGTTAGGGTTAGGGTTAGGGTTAGTGTTAGGGTTAGGGTACGGCTCAGGGTATGGGATAGGGTACGGGTGAGGGTACGGCGTAGGGTAGGGGTTAGGGTTAGGGTTAGGGTTAGAGTTAGGGTTAGGGTACGGCTTAGGGTACGGGTGAGGGTACGGGTGAGGGTACTGCGTAGGGTATTGGTTAGGGTTAGAGTACGGCTTAGGATACGGGTTAGGGTACGGGTTAGGGTACGGCGTAGGGTAGGGGTTAGGGTTAGGGTTAGGGTTAGGGTACAGCTTAGGGTACGGGTTAGGGTACAGGTGAGGGTACGGTGTAGGGTATGGGTTAGGGTTAGGGTTAGGGTTAGGGTACGGGTTAGGGTACGGGTGAGGCTACGGCGTAGCGTATGGGTTAGGGTTAGGGTTAGGGTTAGGGTACGGCTTAGGTTACGGGTTAGGGTACGGGTGAGGGTACGGTGTAGGGTATGGGTTAGGGTTAGGGTACACGTTAGGATTAGGGTATTTATTAAACCTATCCCACTCTCTAGATACCACTTAGCACGTAAAGGAATATTATTTGGGGTCCAGCCATGGAGAAGATTTTATTCACTAGGATAAGATAAAGAATAAACACATTATAAAAAAATCACGTTAGGATTTTCCTTTTAACCTGTTCCTTAAAACACTAGTGCTTAGGAAATCTACTGGAGGCAAAAGCAGTCAAGGGTAGTTTAGGGTTAGGGTTAGGGTTAGGGTTAGTGTTAGGGTTAGGGTACGGCTTAGGGTATGGGATAGGGTACGGGTTAGGGTACAGCGTAGGGTAGGGGTTACGGTTAGGGTTAGGGTTAGGGTTAGGGTACGGCTTAGGGTACGGGTGAGGGTACGGGTGAGGGTACTGCGTAGGGTATTGGTTAGGGTTAGGGTACGGCTTAGGATACGGGTTAGGGTACGGGTTAGGGTACGGCGTAGGATATGGGTTATGGTTAGGGTTAGGGTTAGGGTTAGGGTTAGGGTTAGGGTACGGCTTAGGGTGCGGGTTAGGGTACGGGTGAGGTTACGACGTAGTGTATAGGTTAGGGTTAGGGTAAGGGTTAGGGTATGGCTTAGGGTACGGGTGAGGTTACGGGTGAGGGTACGGCGTAGGGTATGGGTTAGGTTTAGGTTTAGGGTTAGGGTTAGGGTTAGGGTCAGGCTTAGGATACGGGTTAGGGTACGGTTGAGGGTACGGTGCAGCGTATGGGTTAGGGTTAGGGTTAGGGTTAGGGTACGGCTTAGGGTACGTGTTAGGTTACGGGTGAGGGTACGGCTTAGGGTATGGGTTAGGGTTAGGGTTAGGGTTAGGGTTAGTTTTAGGGTTAGGGATTGGTTTAGGGTACGGGTTAGGATTAGCGTACGTGTTATTGTTAGGGTACGCCTTAGGGTTAGGGTATGGGTTAGGGTTAGGTACACGTTAGGATTAGGGTATTTATTAAACCTATCCCACTCTCTAGATACCACTTAGCACGTAAAGGAATATTATTTGGGGTCCAGCCATGGAGAAGATTTTAGTCACTAGGATAAGATAAAGGATAAACACATTATAAAAAAATCACATTAGGATTTTCTTTTTAACCTGTTCCTTAAAACACTAGTGCTTAGGAAATCGAATGAAGGCAAAAGAAGTCAAGGGTAGTTTAGGGTTAGGGTTAGGGTTAGGGTTAGGGTTAGGGTACGGCTTAGGGTATGGGATAGGGTACGGGTGAGGGTACGGCGTAGGGTAGGGATTAGGGTTAGGGTTAGGTTTAGGGTTAGGGTATGGCTTAGGGTACGGGTGAGGGTACGGGTGAGGGTACTGTGTAGGGTATTTGTTAGGGTTAGGGTACGGCTTAGAATACGGGTTAGGTACGGGTTAGGGTACGGCGTAGTGTAGGGGTTAGGGTTAGGGTTAGGGTTAGTGTTAGGTTTAGGGTACGGCTTATGGTACGGGTGAGGGTACGGGTGAGGGTACTGCGTAGGGTATTGGTTAGGGTTAGGGTACGGCTTAGGATACGGGTTAGGGTACGGGTTAGGGTACGGCGTAGGGTATGGGTTAGGGTTAGGGTTAGGGTTAGGTTTAGGGTACGGCTTAGGGTACGGGTGAGGGTACGGGTGAGGGTACGGCGTAGGGTATGGGTTAGTGTTAGGTTACGGCTTAGGATACGGTCTAGGGTACGGGTTAGGTTACGGCATAGGGTATGGGTTAGGTTTAAGGTTAGGGTTAGGGTTAGGGTACGGCTTAGGGTACGGGTTAGGGTACGGGTGAGGTTACGGCGTAGGGTATAGGTTAGGGATAGGGTTAGGGATAGGGTACGGCTTAGGATACGGGTTAGGGTACGGGTTAGGGTACGGGTGAGGGTACGGCGTAGGGTATGGGTTAGGGTTAGGGGTAGGTTTAGGGTTAGTTTTAGGTTTAGGGATTGGTTTAGGGTACGGGTTAGGATTAGCGTACGTGTCAGGGTTAGGGTTTGGGTTAGGGTTAGGGTATGCGTTAGGGTTAGGGTATGGGTTAGGGTTAGGGTACACGTTAGGATTAGGGTATTTATTAAACCTATCCCACTCTGTAGATACCACTTAGCACGTAAAGGAATATTATTTGGGGTCCAGCCATGGAGGAGATTTTAGTCACTAGGATAAGATAAAGAATAAACTCATTATAATAAAATCACATTAGGATTTTCTTTTTAACCTGTTCCTTAAAACACTAGTGCTTAGGAAATCTAATGGAGGCAAAAGCAGTCAAGGGTCGTTTAGGGTTAGGGTTAGGGTTAGGGTTAGTGTTAGGGTTAGGGTACGGCTTAAGGTATGGGATAGGGTACGGGTGAGGGTACGGCGTAGGGTAGGGGTTAGGGTTAGGGTTAGGGTTAGGGTTAGGGTTAGGGTACGGCTTAGGGTACGGGTGAGAGTACGGGTGAGGTTACGGCGTAGGGTATGGGTTAGGGTTAGTGTACGGCTTCGGATACGGGCTAGGTTACGGGTTAGGGTATGGCGTAGGGTATGAGTTAGGGTTAGGTTTAGCTTTAGGGTTAGGGTAAGGGTACGGCTTAGGTTAGGGTTAGGATTAGGGTTAAGGTTAGGGTCAGGGTACGGGTTAGGGTACGGGTGAGGGTACGGTGTAGGGTATGGTTTAGGATTAGGGTTAGTGTTAAGTTTAGGTTTAGGTTTAGGGTGCAGCTTAGGGTACAAGTTAGGGTATGGGTGAGGGTATGGCGTAGGGTATGGGTTAGGGTTAGGATTAGGGTTAGATTTAGGGTTAGGGCTAGGTTTAGGGTACGGGTTAGGATTAGGGTATGTGGTAGGGTTAGGGTATGGGTTAGGGTTAGGGTACGCATTAGGATTAGGATATTTATTAAACCTATCCCACTCTCTAGATACAACTTAGCACGTAAAGGATTATTATTTGGGGTCTAGCCTTGGAGAAGATTTTAGTCACTAGGATAAGATATAGAACACACACATTACAAAGTAATGACATTCGGATTTTCTTTTTAACCTGTTCCTTACAACACTAGTGCTTAGGAAATCTATTGGTGGCAAAAGCAGTCAAGGGTAGTTTAGGGTTAGGGTTAGGGTTAGGGTTAGGGTATGGCTTAGGGTACGTGTTAGGTTATGTGTGAGGGTACGGCGTAGGGTATGGGTTACGCTTAGGGTTAGGTTTAGTTTTAGGGTTAGGGCTAAGTTAGGGTTAGGGTTAGGGTTAGGGTTAGGGTTAGGGTACGGCTTAGGGTATGGGTTAGGGTACGAGTGTGGGTACGGTGTTTGGTATGGGTTAGGGTTAGGGTTAGGGTTACTTTTAGGGTTAGGGCTAGGTTTAGGTTACGGGTTAGGTTTAGGGTACGTGTTAGGGTTAGGCTATGGGTTAGGGTTAGGGTACGCCTTAGGGTTAAGGTATTTATTAAACCTATCCCACTCTCTAGATACCACTTTGCGCATAAAGGAATATTAATTGGGGTCCAGCCATGGAGAGGATTTTAGACATGAGGATATGATAAAGAACACACACATTATAAAGGAATCACATCAGGATTTTATTTTTGACCTGTTCCTTAAAACACTAGTGCTTAGGAAATCTATTGGAGGCAGAAGCAGTCAAGGGTAGTTTAGGGTTAGGGTTAAGGTTAGGGTTAGGGTTCGGCTTAGGGTACGGGTTAGGGTATGGGTGAGGGTACGGCGTAGTTTATGGGTTACGGTTAGGGTTAGTTTTAGGGTTAGGGCTAGGTTTAGGGTACGGGTTAGGATTAGTGTACAGCGTAGTGTATGGGGTAGGGGTAGGGTTAGATTGAGGGTTAGGGCTAGGTTTAGGGTACCGCTTAGGAATGGGGTACGTGTTAGGGTTAGGGTATGGGTTAGGGTTCAGTTACGCGTTAGGGATAAGGTATTCATTAGGGTTAGGGTTAGGGTTAGGGTTAGGGTTAAGTGTTAGGGTACGGCTTGGGGTCCGGTTTAGGGTACGACTGAGGGTAGGGCGTAAGGTATAGTTTAGGGTTAGGGTTAGGGTTAGGGTACGGCTTAGGGTACTGTTTAGGGTAAGTGTGAGGGTACGTTGTAGGGTATGGGTTAGGGTTAGGGTTAGGGTACGGCTTAGGGTACGGGTTAGGGTATGGGTGAGGGTACGGCGTAGGGTATGGGTTAGGGTTAGGGTTCAGGTTAGTTTTAGGGTTAGGGATTGGTTTAGGGTACGGGTTAGGATTAGCGTACATGTTAGGGTTAGGGTTTGGGTTAGGGTTAGGTTACGCGTTAGGGTTACAGTATGGGTTAGGGTTAGGGTACACGTTAGGATTAGGGTATTTATTAAACCTATCCCACTCTCTAGATACCACTTAGCACCTAAAGGAATATTATTTGGGGTCCAGCCATGGAGAAGATTTCAGTCACTACGATAAGATAAAGAATAAACACATTATAAAAAAATCACATTAGGATTTTCTTTTTAACCTGTTCCTTAAAACACTAGTGCTTAGGAAATCTAATGGAGGCAAAAGCAGTCAACGGTAGTTTAGGGTTAGGGTTAGGGTTAGGGTTAGGGTTAGTGTTAGGGTTAGGGTACGGCTTAGGGTATGGGATAGGGTACGGGTGAGGGTACGGCGTAGGGTAGGGTTTAGGGTTAGGGTTAGGGTTAGGGTTAGGGTTAGAGTACGGCTTAGGGTACGGGTGAGGGTACGGGTGAGGGTACTGCGTATGGTATTGGTTAGGGTTAGGGTACGGCTTAGTATACGGGTTAGGGTACGGGTTAGGGTACGGCGTAGGGTAGGGGTTAGGGTTATGGTTAGGGTTAGGGTTAGGGTACGGCTTAGGGTACGGGTTAGGATACAGGTGAAGGTATGGCGTAGGGTATAGGTTAGGGTTAGGGTTAGGGTTAGGGTACGGCTTAGGATACGGGTTAGGGTATGGGTGAGGCTACGGCGTAGCGTATGGGTTAGGGTTAGGGTTAGGGTTAGGGTACGGCTTAGGGTACGGGTTAGGGTACGGGTGAGGGTACGGCGTAGGGTATGGGTTAGGGTTAGGGTTAGGGTTAGGGTTAGTTTTAGGGTTAGGGATTGGTTTAGGGTACGGGTTAGGATTAGCGTACGTGTTAGGGTTAGGGTTTGGGTTAGGGTTAGGGTACGCGTTAGGGTTAGGGTATGGGTTAGCTTTAGGGTACACGTTAGGATTAGGGTATTTATTAAACGTATCCCACTCTCTAGATACCACTTAGCACGTAAAGGAATATTATTTGGGGTCCAGCCATGGAGAAGATTTTAGTCACTAGGATAAGATAAAGAATAAACACATTATAAAAAAATCACGTTAGGATTTTCCTTTTAACCTGTTCCTTAAAACACTAGTGCTTAGGAAATCTAATGGAGGCAAAAGCAGTCAAGGGTAGTTTAGGGTTATGGTTAGGGTTAGGGTTAGGGTTAGTGTTAGGGTTAGGGTACGGCTTAGGGTATGGGATAGGGTACGGGTGAGGGTACGGCGTAGGGTAGGGGTTAGGGTTAGGGTTAGGGTTAGGGTTAGGGTACGGCTTAGGGTACGGGTGAGGGTACGGGTGAGGGTACTGCGTAGGGTGTTGGTTAGGGTTAGGGTACGGCTTAGGATACGGGTTAGGGTACGGGTTAGGGTACGGCGTAGGGTAGGGGTTAGGGTTAGGGTTAGGGTTAGGGCTAGGGTACGGCTTAGGGTACGGGTTAGGTACAGGTGAGGGTACGGCGTAGGGTATAGGTTAGGGTTAGGGTTAGGGTACGGCTTAGGATACGGGTTAGGGTACGGGTGATGCTATGGCGTAGCGTATGGGTTAGGGTTAGGGTTAGGGTTAGGGTACGGCTTAGGGTACGGGTTAGGGTACGGGTGAGGGTACGGCGTAGGGTATGGGTTAGGGTTAGGGTTAGGGTTAGGGTTAGTTTTAGGTTTAGGGATTGGTTTAGGGTACGGGTTAGGATTAGCGTACGTGTTAGGGTTAGGGTTTGGGTTAGGGTTAGGGTACGCGTTAGGGTTAGGGTATGGGTTAGGGTTAGGGTACACGTTAGGATTAGGGTATTTATTAAACCTATCCCACTCTCTAGATACCACTTAGCACGTAAAGGAATATTATTTGGGGTCCAGCCATGGAGAAGATTTTAGTCACTAGGATAAGATAAAGAATAAACACATTATAAAAAAATCACGTTAGGATTTTCCTTTTAACCTGTTCCTTAAAACACTAGTGCTTAGGAAATCTAATGGAGGCAAAAGCAGTCAAGGGTAGTTTAGGGTTAGGGTTAGGGTTAGGGTTAGGGTTAGTGTTAGGGTTAGGGTACGGCTCAGGGTATGGGATAGGGTACGGGTGAGGGTACGGCGTAGGGTAGGGGTTAGGGTTAGGGTTAGGGTTAGGGTACGGGTGAGGGTACGGGTGAGGGTACTGCGTAGGGTGTTGGTTAGGGTTAGGATACGGCTTAGGATACGGGTTAGGGTATGGGTTAGGGTACGGCGTAGGGTAGGGTTTAGGGTTAGGGTTAGGGTTAGGGTTAGGGTTAGGGTACGGCTTAGGGTACGGGTTAGGGTACGGGTGAGGTTACGACGTAGTGTATAGGTTAGGGTTAGGGTTAGGTTTAGGGTATGGCTTAGGGTACGGGTGAGTTTACGGGTGAGGGTACGGCGTAGGGTATGGGTTAGGGTTAGGTTTAGGGTTAGGGTTAGGGTTAGGGTCAGGCTTAGGATACGGGTTAGGGTACGGTTGAGGGTACGGTGCAGCGTATGGGTTAGGGTTAGGGTTAGGGTTAGGGTACGGCTTAGGGTACGTGTTAGGTTACGGGTGAGGCTACGGCTTAGGGTATGGGTTAGGGTTAGGGTTAGGGTTAGGGTTAGTTTTAGGGTTAGGGATTGGTTTAGGGTACGGGTTAGGATTAGCGTACGTGTTATTGTTAGGGTACGCCTTAGGGTTAGGGTATGGGTTAGGGTTAGGTACACGTTAGGATTAGGGTATTTATTAAACCTATCCCACTCTCTAGATACCACTTAGCACGTAAAGGAATATTATTTGGGGTCCAGCCATGGAGAAGATTTTAGTCACTAGGATAAGATAAAGGATAAACACATTATAAAAAAATCACATTAGGATTTTCTTTTTAACCTGTTCCTTAAAACACTAGTGCTTAGGAAATCGAATGGAGGCAAAAGAAGTCAAGGGTAGTTTAGGGTTAGGGTTAGGGTTAGGGTTAGGGTTAGGGTTAGGGTACGGCTTAGGGTATGGGATAGGGTACGGGTGAGGGTACGGCGTAGGGTAGGGATTAGGGTTAGGGTTAGGTTTAGGGTTAGGGTATGGCTTAGGGTACGGGTGAGGGTACGGGTGAGGGTACTGTGTAGGGTATTTGTTAGGGTTAGGGTACGGCTTAGAATACGGGTTAGGTACGGGTTAGGGTACGGCGTAGTGTAGGGGTTAGGGTTAGGGTTAGGGTTAGTGTTAGGTTTAGGGTACGGCTTATGGTACGGGTGAGGGTACGGGTGAGGGTACTGCGTAGGGTATTGGTTAGGGTTAGGGTACGGCTTAGGATACGGGTTAGGGTACGGGTTAGGGTACGGCGTAGGGTATGGGTTAGGGTTATTGTTAGGGTTAGGGTTAGGGTACGGCTTAGGGTACGGGTGAGGGTACGGGTGAGGGTACGGCGTAGGGTATGGGTTAGTGTTAGGGTACGGCTTAGGATACGGTCTAGGGTACGGGTTAGGTTACGGCATAGGGTATGGGTTAGGTTTAAGGTTAGGGTTAGGGTTAGGGTACGGCTTAGGGTACGGGTTAGGGTACGGGTGAGGTTACGGCGTAGGGTATAGGTTAGGGATAGGGTTAGGGATAGGGTACGGCTTAGGATACGGGTTAGGGTACGGGTTAGGGTACGGGTGAGGGTACGGCGTAGGGTATGGGTTAGGGTTAGGGGTAGGTTTAGGGTTAGTTTTAGGTTTAGGGATTGGTTTAGGGTACGGGTTAGGATTAGCGTACGTGTCAGGGTTAGGGTTTGGGTTAGGGTTAGGGTATGCGTTAGGGTTAGGGTATGGGTTAGGGTTAGGGTACACGTTAGGATTAGGGTATTTATTAAACCTATCCCACTCTGTAGATACCACTTAGCACGTAAAGGAATATTATTTGGGGTCCAGCCATGGAGGAGATTTTAGTCACTAGGATAAGATAAAGAATAAACTCATTATAATAAAATCACATTAGGATTTTCTTTTTAACCTGTTCCTTAAAACACTAGTGCTTAGGAAATCTAATGGAGGCAAAAGCAGTCAAGGGTCGTTTAGGGTTAGGGTTAGGGTTAGGGTTAGTGTTAGGGTTAGGGTACGGCTTAAGGTATGGGATAGGGTACGGGTGAGGGTACGGCGTAGGGTAGGGGTTAGGGTTAGGGTTAGGGTTAGGGTTAGGGTTAGGGTACGGCTTAGGGTACGGGTGAGAGTACGGGTGAGGTTACGGCGTAGGGTATGGGTTAGGGTTAGTGTACGGCTTCGGATACGGGCTAGGTTATGGGTTAGGGTATGGCGTAGGGTATGAGTTAGGGTTAGGTTTAGCTTTAGGGTTAGGGTAAGGGTACGGCTTAGGTTAGGGTTAGGATTAGGGTTAAGGTTAGGGTCAGGGTACGGGTTAGGGTACGGGTGAGGGTACGGTGTAGGGTATGGTTTAGGATTAGGGTTAGTGTTAAGTTTAGGTTTAGGTTTAGGGTGCGGCTTAGGGTACAAGTTAGGGTATGGGTGAGGGTATGGCGTAGGGTATGGGTTAGGGTTAGGATTAGGGTTAGATTTAGGGTTAGGGCTAGGTTTAGGGTACGGGTTAGGATTAGGGTATGTGGTAGGGTTAGGGTATGGGTTAGGGTTAGGGTACGCATTAGGATTAGGATATTTATTAAACCTATCCCACTCTCTAGATACAACTTAGCACGTAAAGGATTATTATTTGGGGTCTAGCCTTGGAGAAGATTTTAGTCACTAGGATAAGATATAGAACACACACATTACAAAGTAATGACATTCGGATTTTCTTTTTAACCTGTTCCTTACAACACTAGTGCTTAGGAAATCTATTGGTGGCAAAAGCAGTCAAGGGTAGTTTAGGGTTAGGGTTAGGGTTAGGGTTAGGGTATGGCTTAGGGTACGTGTTAGGTTATGTGTGAGGGTACGGCGTAGGGTATGGGTTACGCTTAGGGTTAGGTTTAGTTTTAGGGTTAGGGCTAAGTTAGGGTTAGGGTTAGGGTTAGGGTTAGGGTTAGGGTACGGCTTAGGGTATGGGTTAGGGTACGAGTGTGGGTACGGTGTTTGGTATGGGTTAGGGTTAGGGTTAGGGTTACTTTTAGGGTTAGGGCTAGGTTTAGGTTACGGGTTAGGATTAGGGTACGTGTTAGGGTTAGGCTATGGGTTAGGGTTAGGGTACGCCTTAGGGTTAAGGTATTTATTAAACCTATCCCACTCTCTAGATACCACTTTGCGCATAAAGGAATATTAATTGGGGTCCAGCCATGGAGAGGATTTTAGACATGAGGATATGATAAAGAACACACACATTATAAAGGAATCACATCAGGATTTTATTTTTGACCTGTTCCTTAAAACACTAGTGCTTAGGAAATCTATTGGAGGCAGAAGCAGTCAAGAGTAGTTTAGGGTTAGGGTTAAGGTTAGGGTTAGGGTTCGGCTTAGGGTACGGGTTAGGGTATGGGTGAGGGTACGGCGTAGTTTATGGGTTACGGTTAGGGTTAGTTTTAGGGTTAGGGCTAGGTTTAGGGTACGGGTTAGGATTAGTGTACAGCGTAGTGTATGGGGTAGGGGTAGGGTTAGATTGAGGGTTAGGGCTAGGTTTAGGGTACCGCTTAGGAATGGGGTACGTGTTAGGGTTAGGGTATGGGTTAGGGTTCAGTTACGCGTTAGGGATAAGGTATTCATTAGGGTTAGGGTTAGGGTTAGGGTTAGGGTTAGGGTTAAGTGTTAGGGTACGGCTTAGGGTCCGGTTTAGGGTACGACTGAGGGTAGGGCGTAAGGTATAGTTTAGGGTTAGGGTTAGGGTTAGGGTACGGCTTAGGGTACTGTTTAGGGTAAGTGTGAGGGTACGTTGTAGGGTATGGGTTAGGGTTAGGGTTAGGGTACGGCTTAGGGTACGGGTTAGGGTATGGGTGAGGGTACGGCGTAGGGTATGGGTTAGGGTTAGGGTTCAGGTTAGTTTTAGGGTTAGGGATTGGTTTAGGGTACGGGTTAGGATTAGCGTACATGTTAGGGTTAGGGTTTGGGTTAGGGTTAGGTTACGCGTTAGGGTTACAGTATGGGTTAGGGTTAGGGTACACGTTAGGATTAGGGTATTTATTAAACCTATCCCACTCTCTAGATACCACTTAGCACCTAAAGGAATATTATTTGGGGTCCAGCCATGGAGAAGATTTCAGTCACTACGATAAGATAAAGAATAAACACATTATAAAAAAATCACATTAGGATTTTCTTTTTAACCTGTTCCTTAAAACACTAGTGCTTAGGAAATCTAATGGAGGCAAAAGCAGTCAACGGTAGTTTAGGGTTAGGGTTAGGGTTAGGGTTAGGGTTAGTGTTAGGGTTAGGGTACGGCTTAGGGTATGGGATAGGGTACGGGTGAGGGTACGGCGTAGGGTAGGGTTTAGGGTTAGGGTTAGGGTTAGGGTTAGGGTTAGAGTACGGCTTAGGGTACGGGTGAGGGTACGGGTGAGGGTACTGCGTATGGTATTGGTTAGGGTTAGGGTACGGCTTAGGATACGGGTTAGGGTACGGGTTAGGGTACGGCGTAGGGTAGGGGTTAGGGTTATGGTTAGGGTTAGGGTTAGGGTACGGCTTAGGGTACGGGTTAGGATACAGGTGAGGGTATGGCGTAGGGTATAGGTTAGGGTTAGGTTAGGGTTAGGGTACGGCTTAGGATACGGGTTAGGGTATGGGTGAGGCTACGGCGTAGCGTATGGGTTAGGGTTAGGGTTAGGGTTAGGGTACGGCTTAGGGTACGGGTTAGGGTACGGGTGAGGGTACGGCGTAGGGTATGGGTTAGGGTTAGGGTTAGGGTTAGGGTTAGTTTTAGGGTTAGGGATTGGTTTAGGGTACGGGTTAGGATTAGCGTACGTGTTAGGGTTAGGGTTTGGGTTAGGGTTAGGGTACGCGTTAGGGTTAGGGTATGGGTTAGCTTTAGGGTACACGTTAGGATTAGGGTATTTATTAAACGTATCCCACTCTCTAGATACCACTTAGCACGTAAAGGAATATTATTTGGGGTCCAGCCATGGAGAAGATTTTAGTCACTAGGATAAGATAAAGAATAAACACATTATAAAAAAATCACGTTAGGATTTTCCTTTTAACCTGTTCCTTAAAACACTAGTGCTTAGGAAATCTAATGGAGGCAAAAGCAGTCAAGGGTAGTTTAGGGTTATGGTTAGGGTTAGGGTTAGGGTTAGTGTTAGGGTTAGGGTACGGCTTAGGGTATGGGATAGGGTACGGGTGAGGGTACGGCGTAGGGTAGGGGTTAGGGTTAGGGTTAGGGTACGGCTTAGGGTACGGGTGAGGGTACGGGTGAGGGTACTGCGTAGGGTGTTGGTTAGGGTTAGGGTACGGCTTAGGATACGGGTTAGGGTACGGGTTAGGGTACGGCGTAGGGTAGGGGTTAGGGTTAGGGTTAGGGTTAGGGCTAGGGTACGGCTTAGGGTACGGGTTAGGTACAGGTGAGGGTACGGCGTAGGGTATAGGTTAGGGTTAGGGTTAGGGTACGGCTTAGGATACGGGTTAGGGTACGGGTGATGCTATGGCGTAGCGTATGGGTTAGGGTTAGGGTTAGGGTTAGGGTACGGCTTAGGGTACGGGTTAGGGTACGGGTGAGGGTACGGCGTAGGGTATGGGTTAGGGTTAGGGTTAGGGTTAGGGTTAGTTTTAGGGTTAGGGATTGGTTTAGGGTACGGGTTAGGATTAGCGTACGTGTTAGGGTTAGGGTTTGGGTTAGGGTTAGGGTACGCGTTAGGGTTAGGGTATGGGTTAGGGTTAGGGTACACGTTAGGATTAGGGTATTTATTAAACCTATCCCACTCTCTAGATACCACTTAGCACGTAAAGGAATATTATTTGGGGTCCAGCCATGGAGAAGATTTTAGTCACTAGGATAAGATAAAGAATAAACACATTATAAAAAAATCACGTTAGGATTTTCCTTTTAACCTGTTCCTTAAAACACTAGTGCTTAGGAAATCTAATGGAGGCAAAAGCAGTCAAGGGTAGTTTAGGGTTAGGGTTAGGGTTAGGGTTAGGGTTAGTGTTAGGGTTAGGGTACGGCTCAGGGTATGGGATAGGGTACGGGTGAGGGTACGGCGTAGGGTAGGGGTTAGGGTTAGGGTTAGGGTTAGGGTACGGCTTAGGGTACGGGTGAGGGTACTGCGTAGGGTGTTGGTTAGGGTTAGGGTACGGCTTAGGATACGGGTTAGGGTATGGGTTAGGGTACGGCGTAGGGTAGGGGTTAGGGTTAGGGTTAGGGTACGGCTTAGGGTACGGGTTAGGGTACGGGTGAGGTTACGACGTAGTGTATAGGTTAGGGTTAGGGTTAGGTTTAGGGTATGGCTTAGGGTACGGGTGAGTTTACGGGTGAGGGTACGGCGTAGGGTATGGGTTAGGGTTAGGTTTAGGGTTAGGGTTAGGGTTAGGGTCAGGCTTAGGATACGGGTTAGGGTACGGTTGAGGGTACGGTGCAGCGTATGGGTTAGGGTTAGGGTTAGGGTTAGGGTACGGCTTAGGGTACGTGTTAGGTTACGGGTGAGGCTACGGCTTAGGGTATGGGTTAGGGTTAGGGTTAGGGTTAGGGTTAGTTTTAGGGTTAGGGATTGGTTTAGGGTACGGGTTAGGATTAGCGTACGTGTTATTGTTAGGGTACGCCTTAGGGTTAGGGTATGGGTTAGGGTTAGGTACACGTTAGGATTAGGGTATTTATTAAACCTATCCCACTCTCTAGATACCACTTAGCACGTAAAGGAATATTATTTGGGGTCCAGCCATGGAGATGATTTTAGTCACTAGGATAAGATAAAGGATAAACACATTATAAAAAAATCACATTAGGATTTTCTTTTTAACCTGTTCCTTAAAACACTAGTGCTTAGGAAATCGAATGGAGGCAAAAGAAGTCAAGGGTAGTTTAGGGTTAGGGTTAGGGTTAGGGTTAGGGTTAGGGTTAGGGTACGGCTTAGGGTATGGGATAGGGTACGGGTGAGGGTACGGCGTAGGGTAGGGATTAGGGTTAGGGTTAGGTTTAGGGTTAGGGTATGGCTTAGGGTACGGGTGAGGGTACGGGTGAGGGTACTGTGTAGGGTATTTGTTAGGGTTAGGGTACGGCTTAGAATACGGGTTAGGTACGGGTTAGGGTACGGCGTAGTGTAGGGGTTAGGGTTAGGGTTAGGGTTAGTGTTAGGTTTAGGGTACGGCTTATGGTACGGGTGAGGGTACGGGTGAGGGTACTGCGTAGGGTATTGGTTAGGGTTAGGGTACGGCTTAGGATACGGGTTAGGGTACGGGTTAGGGTACGGCGTAGGGTATGGGTTAGGGTTAGGGTTAAGGTTAGGGTTAGGGTACGGCTTAGGGTACGGGTGAGGGTACGGGTGAGGGTACGGCGTAGGGTATGGGTTAGTGTTAGGGTACGGCTTAGGATAAGGTCTAGGGTACGGGTTAGGTTACGGCATAGGGTATGGGTTAGGTTTAAGGTTAGGGTTAGGGTTAGGGTACGGCTTAGGGTACGGGTTAGGGTACGGGTGAGGTTACGGCGTAGGGTATAGGTTAGGGATAGGGTTAGGGATAGGGTACGGCTTAGGATACGGGTTAGGGTACGGGTTAGGGTACGGGTGAGGGTACGGCGCAGGGTATGGGTTAGGGTTAGGGGTAGGTTTAGGGTTAGTTTTAGGTTTAGGGATTGGTTTAGGGTACGGGTTAGGATTAGCGTACGTGTCAGGGTTAGGGTTTGGGTTAGGGTTAGGGTATGCGTTAGGGTTAGGGTATGGGTTAGGGTTAGGGTACACGTTAGGATTAGGGTATTTATTAAACCTATCCCACTCTGTAGATACCACTTAGCACGTAAAGGAATATTATTTGGGGTCCAGCCATGGAGGAGATTTTAGTCACTAGGATAAGATAAAGAATAAACTCATTATAATAAAATCACATTAGGATTTTCTTTTTAACCTGTTCCTTAAAACACTAGTGCTTAGGAAATCTAATGGAGGCAAAAGCAGTCAAGGGTCGTTTAGGGTTAGGGTTAGGGTTAGGGTTAGTGTTAGGGTTAGGGTACGGCTTAAGGTATGGGATAGGGTACGGGTGAGGGTACGGCGTAGGGTAGGGGTTAGGGTTAGGGTTAGGGTTAGGGTTAGGGTTAGGGTACGGCTTAGGGTACGGGTGAGGGTACGGGTGAGGTTACGGCGTAGGGTATGGGTTAGGGTTAGTGTACGGCTTCGGATACGGGCTAGGTTACGGGTTAGGGTATGGCGTAGGGTATGAGTTAGGGTTAGGTTTAGCTTTAGGGTTAGGGTAAGGGTACGGCTTAGGTTAGGGTTAGGATTAGGGTTAAGGTTAGGGTCAGGGTACGGGTTAGGGTACGGGTGAGGGTACGGTGTAGGGTATGGTTTAGGATTAGGGTTAGTGTTAAGTTTAGGTTTAGGTTTAGGGTGCGGCTTAGGGTACAAGTTAGGGTATGGGTGAGGGTATGGCGTAGGGTATGGGTTAGGGTTAGGATTAGGGTTAGATTTAGGGTTAGGGCTAGGTTTAGGGTACGGGTTAGGATTAGGGTATGTGGTAGGGTTAGGGTATGGGTTAGGGTTAGGGTACGCATTAGGATTAGGATATTTATTAAACCTATCCCACTCTCTAGATACAACTTAGCACGTAAAGGATTATTATTTGGGGTCTAGCTATGGAGAAGATTTTAGTCACTAGGATAAGATATAGAACACACACATTACAAAGTAATGACATTCGGATTTTCTTTTTAACCTGTTCCTTACAACACTAGTGCTTAGGAAATCTATTGGTGGCAAAAGCAGTCAAGGGTAGTTTAGGGTTAGGGTTAGGGTTAGGGTTAGGGTATGGCTTAGGGTACGTGTTAGGTTATGTGTGAGGGTACGGCGTAGGGTATGGGTTACGCTAAGGGTTAGCTTTAGTTTTAGGGTTAGGGCTAAGTTAGGGTTAGGGTTAGGGTTAGGGTTAGGGTTAGGGTACGGCTTAGGGTATGGGTTAGGGTACGAGTGTGGGTACGGTGTTTGGTATGGGTTAGGGTTAGGGTTAGGGTTACTTTTAGGGTTAGGGCTAGGTTTAGGTTACGGGTTAGGATTAGGGTACGTGTTAGGGTTAGGCTATGGGTTAGGGTTAGGGTACGCCTTAGGGTTAAGGTATTTATTAAACCTATCCCACTCTCTAGATACCACTTTGCGCATAAAGGAATATTAATTGGGGTCCAGCCATGGAGAGGATTTTAGACATGAGGATAAGATAAAGAACACACACATTATAAAGGAATCACATTAGGATTTTATTTTTGACCTGTTCCTTAAAACACTAGTGCTTAGGAAATCTATTGGAGGCAGAAGCAGTCAAGGGTAGTTTAGGGTTAGGGTTAAGGTTAGGGTTAGGGTTCGGCTTAGGGTACGGGTTAGGGTATGGGTGAGGGTACGGCGTAGTTTATGGGTTACGGTTAGGGTTAGTTTTAGGGTTAGGGCTAGGTTTAGGGTACAGGTTAGGATTAGTGTACAGCGTAGTGTATGGGGTAGGGGTAGGGTTAGATTGAGGGTTAGGGCTAGGTTTAGGGTACCGCTTAGGAATGGGGTACGTGTTAGGGTTAGGGTATGGGTTAGGGTTCAGTTACGCGTTAGGGATAAGGTATTCATTAGGGTTAGGGTTAGGGTTAGGGTTAGGGTTAGGGTTAAGTGTTAGGGTACGGCTTAGGGTCTGGTTTAGGGTACGACTGAGGGTAGGGCGTAAGGTATAGTTTAGGGTTAGGGTTAGGGTTAGGGTACGGCTTAGGGTACTGTTTAGGGTAAGTGTGAGGGTACGTTGTAGGGTATGGGTTAGGGTTAGGGTTAGGGTACGGCTTAGGGTACGGGTTAGGGTATGGGTGAGGGTACGGCGTAGGGTATGGGTTAGGGTTAGGGTTCAGGTTAGTTTTAGGGTTAGGGATTGGTTTAGGGTACGGGTTAGGATTAGCGTACATGTTAGGGTTAGGGTTTGGGTTAGGGTTAGGGTACGCGTTAGGGTTAGGGTATGGGTTAGCTTTAGGGTACACGTTAGGATTAGGGTATTTATTAAACGTATCCCACTCTCTAGATACCACTTAGCACGTAAAGGAATATTATTTGGGGTCCAGCCATGGAGAAGATTTTAGTCACTAGGATAAGATAAAGAATAAACACATTATAAAAAAATCACGTTAGGATTTTCCTTTTAACCTGTTCCTTAAAACACTAGTGCTTAGGAAATCTAATGGAGGCAAAAGCAGTCAAGGGTAGTTTAGGGTTATGGTTAGGGTTAGGGTTAGGGTTAGTGTTAGGGTTAGGGTACGGCTTAGGGTATGGGATAGGGTACGGGTGAGGGTACGGCGTAGGGTAGGGGTTAGGGTTAGGGTTAGGGTTAGGGTACGGCTTAGGGTACGGGTGAGGGTACGGGTGAGGGTACTGCGTAGGGTGTTGGTTAGGGTTAGGGTACGGCTTAGGATACGGGTTAGGGTACGGGTTAGGGTACGGCGTAGGGTAGGGGTTAGGGTTAGGGTTAGGGTTAGGGTTAGGGTTAGGGTACGGCTTAGGGTACGGGTTAGGGTACAGGTGAGGGTACGGCGTAGGGTATAGGTTAGGGTTAGGGTTAGGGTACGGCTTAGGATACGGGTTAGGGTACGGGTGAGGCTATGGCGTAGCGTATGGGTTAGGGTTAGGGTTAGGGTTAGGGTACGGCTTAGGGTACGGGTTAGGGTACGGGTGAGGGTACGGGTGAGGGTACGGCGTAGGGTATGGGTTAGGGTTAGGGTTAGGGTTAGGGTTAGTTTTAGGGTTAGGGATTGGTTTAGGGTACGGGTTAGGATTAGCGTACGTGTTAGGGTTAGGGTTTGGGTTAGGGTTAGGGTACGCGTTAGGGTTAGGGTATGGGTTAGGGTTAGGGTACACGTTAGGATTAGGGTATTTATTAAACCTATCCCACTCTCTAGATACCACTTAGCACGTAAAGGAATATTATTTGGGGTCCAGCCATGGAGAAGATTTTAGTCACTAGGATAAGATAAAGAATAAACACATTATAAAAAAATCACGTTAGGATTTTCCTTTTAACCTGTTCCTTAAAACACTAGGAAATCTAATGGAGGCAAAAGCAGTCAAGGGTAGTTTAGGGTTAGGGTTAGGGTTAGGGTTAGGGTTAGTGTTAGGGTTAGGGTACGGCTCAGGGTATGGGATAGGGTACGGGTGAGGGTACGGCGTAGGGTAGGGGTTAGGGTTAGGGTTAGGGTTAGGGTTAGGGTTAGGGTACGGCTTAGGGTACGGGTGAGGGTACGGGTGAGGGTACTGCGTAGGGTATTGGTTAGGGTTAGGGTACGGCTTAGGATACGGGTTAGGGTACGGGTTAGGGTACGGCATAGGGTAGGGGTTAGGGTTAGGGTTAGGGTTAGGGTACGGCTTAGGGTACGGGTTAGGGTACGGGTGAGGGTACGGCGTAGGGTATAGGTTAGGGTTAGGGTTAGGGTTAGGGTACGGCTTAGGATACGGGTTAGGGTACGGGTGAGGCTACGGCGTAGCGTATGGGTTTGGGTTAGGGTTAGGGTTAGGGTACGGCTTAGGTTAAGGGTTAGGGTACGGGTGAGGGTACGGTGTAGGGTATGGGTTAGGGTTAGGGTACACGTTAGGATTAGGGTATTTATTAAACCTATCCCACTCTCTAGATACCACTTAGCACGTAAAGGAATATTATTTGGGGTCCAGCCATGGAGAAGATTTTAGTCACTAGGATAAGATAAAGAATAAACACATTATAAAAAAATCACGTTAGGATTTTCCTTTTAACCTGTTCCTTAAAACACTAGTGCTTAGGAAATCTACTGGAGGCAAAAGCAGTCAAGGGTAGTTTAGGGTTAGGGTTAGGGTTAGGGTTAGTGTTAGGGTTAGGGTACGGCTTAGGGTATGGGATAGGGTACGGGTTAGGGTACAGCGTAGGTTAGGGGTTACGGTTAGGGTTAGGGTTAGGGTTAGGGTACGGCTTAGGGTACGGGTGAGGGTACGGGTGAGGGTACTGCGTAGGGTATTGGTTAGGGTTAGGGTACGGCTTAGGATACGGGTTAGGGTACGGGTTAGGGTACGGCGTAGGGTATGGGTTAGGGTTAGGGTTAGGGTTAGGGTTAGGGTTAGGGTACGGCTTAGGGTACGGGTTAGGGTACGGGTGAGGTTACGACGTAGTGTATAGGTTAGGGTTAGGGTTAGGGTTAGGGTATGGCTTAGGGTACGGGTGAGGTTACGGGTGAGGGTACGGCGTAGGGTATGGGTTAGGGTTAGGTTTAGGGTTAGGGTTAGGGTTAGGGTCAGGCTTAAGATACGGGTTAGGGTACGGTTGAGGGTACGGTGCAGCGTATGGGTTAGGGTTAGGGTTAGGGTTAGGGTACGGCTTAGGGTACGTGTTAGGTTACGGGTGAGGGTACGGCGTAGGGTATGGGTTAGGGTTAGGGTTAGGGTTAGTTTTAGGGTTAGGGATTGGTTTAGGGTACGGGTTAGGATTAGCGTACGTGTTATTGTTAGGGTACGCCTTAGGGTTAGGGTATGGGTTAGGGTTAGGTACACGTTAGGATTAGGGTATTTATTAAACCTATCCCACTCTCTAGATACCACTTAGCACGTAAAGGAATATTATTTGGGGTCCAGCCATGGAGAAGATTTTAGTCACTAGGATAAGATAAAGGATAAACACATTATAAAAAAATCACATTAGGATTTTCTTTTTAACCTGTTCCTTAAAACACTAGTGCTTAGGAAATCGAATGGAGGCAAAAGAAGTCAAGGGTAGTTTAGGGTTAGGGTTAGGGTTAGGGTTAGGGTTAGGGTTAGGGTACGGCTTAGGGTATGTGATACGGTACGGGTGAGGGTACGGCGTAGGGTAGGGGTTAGGGTTAGGGTTAGGGTTAGGGTTAGGGTATGGCTTAGGGTACGGGTGAGGGTACGGGTGAGGGTACTGTGTAGGGTATTTGTTAGGGTTAGGGTACGGCTTAGAATACGGGTTAGGTACGGGTTAGGGTACGGCGTAGTGTAGGGGTTAGGGTTAGGGTTAGGGTTAGTGTTAGGTTTAGGGTACGGCTTATGGTACGGGTGAGGGTACGGGTGAGGGTACTGCGTAGGGTATTGGTTAGGGTTAGGGTACGGCTTAGGATACGGGTTAGGGTACGGGTTAGGGTACGGCGTAGGGTATGGGTTAGGGTTAGGGTTAGGGTTAGGGTTAGGGTACGGCTTAGGGTACGGGTGAGGGTACGGGTGAGGGTACGGCGTAGGGTATGGGTTAGTGTTAGGGTACGGCTTAGGATACGGTCTAGGGTACGGGTTAGGTTACGGCATAGGGTATGGGTTAGGTTTAAGGTTAGGGTTAGGGTTAGGGTACGGCTTAGGGTACGGGTTAGGGTACGGGTGAGGTTACGGCGTAGGGTATAGGTTAGGGATAGGGTTAGGGATAGGGTACGGCTTAGGATACGGGTTAGGGTACGGGTTAGGGTACGGGTGAGGGTACGGCGTAGGGTATGGGTTAGGGTTAGGGGTAGGTTTAGGGTTAGTTTTAGGTTTAGGGATTGGTTTAGGGTACGGGTTAGGATTAGCGTACGTGTCAGGGTTAGGGTTTGGGTTAGGGTTAGGGTATGCGTTAGGGTTAGGGTATGGGTTAGGGTTAGGGTACACGTTAGGATTAGGGTATTTATTAAACCTATCCCACTCTGTAGATACCACTTAGCACGTAAAGGAATATTATTTGGGGTCCAGCCATGGAGGAGATTTTAGTCACTAGGATAAGATAAAGAATAAACTCATTATAATAAAATCACATTAGGATTTTCTTTTTAACCTGTTCCTTAAAACACTAGTGCTTAGGAAATCTAATGGAGGCAAAAGCAGTCAAGGGTCGTTTAGGGTTAGGGTTAGGGTTAGGGTTAGTGTTAGGGTTAGGGTACGGCTTAAGGTATGGGATAGGGTACGGGTGAGGGTACGGCGTAGGGTAGGGGTTAGGGTTAGGGTTAGGGTTAGGGTTAGGGTTAGGGTACGGCTTAGGGTACGGGTGAGGGTACGGGTGAGGTTACGGCGTAGGGTATGGGTTAGGGTTAGTGTACGGCTTCGGATACGGGCTAGGTTACGGGTTAGGGTATGGCGTAGGGTATGAGTTAGGGTTAGGTTTAGCTTTAGGGTTAGGGTAAGGGTACGGCTTAGGTTAGGGTTAGGATTAGGGTTAAGGTTAGGGTCAGGGTACGGGTTAGGGTACGGGTGAGGGTACGGTGTAGGGTATGGTTTAGGATTAGGGTTAGTGTTAAGTTTAGGTTTAGGTTTAGGGTGCGGCTTAGGGTACAAGTTAGGGTATGGGTGAGGGTATGGCGTAGGGTATGGGTTAGGGTTAGGATTAGGGTTAGATTTAGGGTTAGGGCTAGGTTTAGGGTACGGGTTAGGATTAGGGTATGTGGTAGGGTTAGGGTATGGGTTAGGGTTAGGGTACGCATTAGGATTAGGATATTTATTAAACCTATCCCACTCTCTAGATACAACTTAGCACGTAAAGGATTATTATTTGGGGTCTAGCTATGGAGAAGATTTTAGTCACTAGGATAAGATATAGAACACACACATTACAAAGTAATGACATTCGGATTTTCTTTTTAACCTGTTCCTTACAACACTAGTGCTTAGGAAATCTATTGGTGGCAAAAGCAGTCAAGGGTAGTTTAGGGTTAGGGTTAGGGTTAGGGTTAGGGTACGGCTTAGGGTACGTGTTAGGTTATGTGTGAGGGTACGGCGTAGGGTATGGGTTACGCTTAGGGTTAGGTTTAGTTTTAGGGTTAGGGCTAAGTTAGGGTTAGGGTTAGGGTTAGGGTTAGGGTTAGGGTACGGCTTAGGGTATGGGTTAGGGTACGAGTGTGGGTACGGTGTTTGGTATGGGTTAGGGTTAGGGTTAGGGTTACTTTTAGGGTTAGGGCTAGGTTTAGGTTACGGGTTAGGATTAGGGTACGTGTTAGGGTTAGGCTATGGGTTAGGGTTAGGGTACGCCTTAGGGTTAAGGTATTTATTAAACCTATCCCACTCTCTAGATACCACTTTGCGCATAAAGGAATATTAATTGGGGTCCAGCCATGGAGAGGATTTTAGACATGAGGATAAGATAAAGAACACACACATTATAAAGGAATCACATTAGGATTTTATTTTTGACCTGTTCCTTAAAACACTAGTGCTTAGGAAATCTATTGGAGGCAGAAGCAGTCAAGGGTAGTTTAGGGTTAGGGTTAAGGTTAGGGTTAGGGTTCGGCTTAGGGTACGGGTTAGGGTATGGGTGAGGGTACGGCGTAGTTTATGGGTTACGGTTAGGGTTAGTTTTAGGGTTAGGGCTAGGTTTAGGGTACGGGTTAGGATTAGTGTACAGCGTAGTGTATGGGGTAGGGGTAGGGTTAGATTGAGGGTTAGGGCTAGGTTTAGGGTACCGCTTAGGAATGGGGTACGTGTTAGGGTTAGGGTATGGGTTAGGGTTCAGTTACGCTTTAGGGATAAGGTATTCATTAGGGTTAGGGTTAGGGTTAGGTTTAGGGTTAGGGTTAAGTGTTAGGGTACGGCTTAGGGTCCGGTTTAGGGTACGACTGAGGGTAGGGCGTAAGGTATAGTTTAGGGTTAGGGTTAGGGTTAGGGTACGGCTTAGGGTACTGTTTAGGGTAAGTGTGAGGGTACGTTGTAGGGTATGGGTTAGGGTTAGGGTTAGGGTACGGCTTAGGGTACGGGTTAGGGTATGGGTGAGGGTACGGCGTAGGGTATGGGTTAGGGTTAGGGTTCAGGTTAGTTTTAGGGTTAGGGATTGGTTTAGGGTACGGGTTAGGATTAGCGTACATGTTAGGGTTAGGGTTTGGGTTAGGGTTAGGTTACGCGTTAGGGTTACAGTATGGGTTAGGGTTAGGGTACACGTTAGGATTAGGGTATTTATTAAACCTATCCCACTCTCTAGATACCACTTAGCACCTAAAGGAATATTATTTGGGGTCCAGCCATGGAGAAGATTTCAGTCACTACGATAAGATAAAGAATAAACACATTATAAAAAAATCACATTAGGATTTTCTTTTTAACCTGTTCCTTAAAACACTAGTGCTTAGGAAATCTAATGGAGGCAAAAGCAGTCAAGGGTAGTTTAGGGTTATGGTTAGGGTTAGGGTTAGGGTTAGTGTTAGGGTTAGGGTACGGCTTAGGGTATGGGATAGGGTACGGGTGAGGGTACGGCGTAGGGTAGGGGTTAGGGTTAGGGTTAGGGTTAGGGTACGGCTTAGGGTACGGGTGAGGGTACGGGTGAGGGTACTGCGTAGGGTGTTGGTTAGGGTTAGGGTACGGCTTAGGATACGGGTTAGGGTACGGGTTAGGGTACGGCGTAGGGTAGGGGTTAGGGTTAGGGTTAGGGTTAGGGTTAGGGTTAGGGTACGGCTTAGGGTACGGGTTAGGGTACAGGTGAGGGTACGGCGTAGGGTATAGGTTAGGGTTAGGGTTAGGGTACGGCTTAGGATACGGGTTAGGGTACGGGTGAGGCTATGGCGTAGCGTATGGGTTAGGGTTAGGGTTAGGGTTAGGGTACGGCTTAGGGTACGGGTTAGGGTACGGGTGAGGGTACGGCGTAGGGTATGGGTTAGGGTTAGGGTTAGGGTTAGGGTTAGTTTTAGGGTTAGGGATTGGTTTAGGGTACGGGTTAGGATTAGCGTACGTGTTAGGGTTAGGGTTTGGGTTAGGGTTAGGGTACGCGTTAGGGTTAGGGTATGGGTTAGGGTTAGGGTACACGTTAGGATTAGGGTATTTATTAAACCTATCCCACTCTCTAGATACCACTTAGCACGTAAAGGAATATTATTTGGGGTCCAGCCATGGAGAAGATTTTAGTCACTAGGATAAGATAAAGAATAAACACATTATAAAAAAATCACGTTAGGATTTTCCTTTTAACCTGTTCCTTAAAACACTAGGAAATCTAATGGAGGCAAAAGCAGTCAAGGGTAGTTTAGGGTTAGGGTTAGGGTTAGGGTTAGGGTTAGTGTTAGGGTTAGGGTACGGCTCAGGGTATGGGATAGGGTACGGGTGAGGGTACGGCGTAGGGTAGGGGTTAGGGTTAGGGTTAGGGTTAGGGTTAGGGTTAGGGTACGGCTTAGGGTACGGGTGAGGGTACGGGTGAGGGTACTGCGTAGGGTATTGGTTAGGGTTAGGGTACGGCTTAGGATACGGGTTAGGGTACGGGTTAGGGTACGGCATAGGGTAGGGGTTAGGGTTAGGGTTAGGGTTAGGGTACGGCTTAGGGTACGGGTTAGGGTACGGGTGAGGGTACGGCGTAGGGTATAGGTTAGGGTTAGGGTTAGGGTTAGGGTACGGCTTAGGATACGGGTTAGGGTACGGGTGAGGCTACGGCGTAGCGTATGGGTTTGGGTTAGGGTTAGGGTTAGGGTACGGCTTAGGTTAAGGGTTAGGGTACGGGTGAGGGTACGGTGTAGGGTATGGGTTAGGGTTAGGGTACACGTTAGGATTAGGGTATTTATTAAACCTATCCCACTCTCTAGATACCACTTAGCACGTAAAGGAATATTATTTGGGGTCCAGCCATGGAGAAGATTTTAGTCACTAGGATAAGATAAAGAATAAACACATTATAAAAAAATCACGTTAGGATTTTCCTTTTAACCTGTTCCTTAAAACACTAGTGCTTAGGAAATCTACTGGAGGCAAAAGCAGTCAAGGGTAGTTTAGGGTTAGGGTTAGGGTTAGGGTTAGTGTTAGGGTTAGGGTACGGCTTAGGGTATGGGATAGGGTACGGGTTAGGGTACAGCGTAGGTTAGGGGTTACGGTTAGGGTTAGGGTTAGGGTTAGGGTACGGCTTAGGGTACGGGTGAGGGTACGGGTGAGGGTACTGCGTAGGGTATTGGTTAGGGTTAGGGTACGGCTTAGGATACGGGTTAGGGTACGGGTTAGGGTACGGCGTAGGGTATGGGTTAGGGTTAGGGTTAGGGTTAGGGTTAGGGTTAGGGTACGGCTTAGGGTACGGGTTAGGGTACGGGTGAGGTTACGACGTAGTGTATAGGTTAGGGTTAGGGTTAGGGTTAGGGTATGGCTTAGGGTACGGGTGAGGTTACGGGTGAGGGTACGGCGTAGGGTATGGGTTAGGGTTAGGTTTAGGGTTAGGGTTAGGGTTAGGGTCAGGCTTAAGATACGGGTTAGGGTACGGTTGAGGGTACGGTGCAGCGTATGGGTTAGGGTTAGGGTTAGGGTTAGGGTACGGCTTAGGGTACGTGTTAGGTTACGGGTGAGGGTACGGCGTAGGGTATGGGTTAGGGTTAGGGTTAGGGTTAGTTTTAGGGTTAGGGATTGGTTTAGGGTACGGGTTAGGATTAGCGTACGTGTTATTGTTAGGGTACGCCTTAGGGTTAGGGTATGGGTTAGGGTTAGGTACACGTTAGGATTAGGGTATTTATTAAACCTATCCCACTCTCTAGATACCACTTAGCACGTAAAGGAATATTATTTGGGGTCCAGCCATGGAGAAGATTTTAGTCACTAGGATAAGATAAAGGATAAACACATTATAAAAAAATCACATTAGGATTTTCTTTTTAACCTGTTCCTTAAAACACTAGTGCTTAGGAAATCGAATGGAGGCAAAAGAAGTCAAGGGTAGTTTAGGGTTAGGGTTAGGGTTAGGGTTAGGGTTAGGGTTAGGGTACGGCTTAGGGTATGTGATACGGTACGGGTGAGGGTACGGCGTAGGGTAGGGGTTAGGGTTAGGGTTAGGGTTAGGGTTAGGGTATGGCTTAGGGTACGGGTGAGGGTACGGGTGAGGGTACTGTGTAGGGTATTTGTTAGGGTTAGGGTACGGCTTAGAATACGGGTTAGGTACGGGTTAGGGTACGGCGTAGTGTAGGGGTTAGGGTTAGGGTTAGGGTTAGTGTTAGGTTTAGGGTACGGCTTATGGTACGGGTGAGGGTACGGGTGAGGGTACTGCGTAGGGTATTGGTTAGGGTTAGGGTACGGCTTAGGATACGGGTTAGGGTACGGGTTAGGGTACGGCGTAGGGTATGGGTTAGGGTTAGGGTTAGGGTTAGGGTTAGGGTACGGCTTAGGGTACGGGTGAGGGTACGGGTGAGGGTACGGCGTAGGGTATGGGTTAGTGTTAGGGTACGGCTTAGGATACGGTCTAGGGTACGGGTTAGGTTACGGCATAGGGTATGGGTTAGGTTTAAGGTTAGGGTTAGGGTTAGGGTACGGCTTAGGGTACGGGTTAGGGTACGGGTGAGGTTACGGCGTAGGGTATAGGTTAGGGATAGGGTTAGGGATAGGGTACGGCTTAGGATACGGGTTAGGGTACGGGTTAGGGTACGGGTGAGGGTACGGCGTAGGGTATGGGTTAGGGTTAGGGGTAGGTTTAGGGTTAGTTTTAGGTTTAGGGATTGGTTTAGGGTACGGGTTAGGATTAGCGTACGTGTCAGGGTTAGGGTTTGGGTTAGGGTTAGGGTATGCGTTAGGGTTAGGGTATGGGTTAGGGTTAGGGTACACGTTAGGATTAGGGTATTTATTAAACCTATCCCACTCTGTAGATACCACTTAGCACGTAAAGGAATATTATTTGGGGTCCAGCCATGGAGGAGATTTTAGTCACTAGGATAAGATAAAGAATAAACTCATTATAATAAAATCACATTAGGATTTTCTTTTTAACCTGTTCCTTAAAACACTAGTGCTTAGGAAATCTAATGGAGGCAAAAGCAGTCAAGGGTCGTTTAGGGTTAGGGTTAGGGTTAGGGTTAGTGTTAGGGTTAGGGTACGGCTTAAGGTATGGGATAGGGTACGGGTGAGGGTACGGCGTAGGGTAGGGGTTAGGGTTAGGGTTAGGGTTAGGGTTAGGGTTAGGGTACGGCTTAGGGTACGGGTGAGGGTACGGGTGAGGTTACGGCGTAGGGTATGGGTTAGGGTTAGTGTACGGCTTCGGATACGGGCTAGGTTACGGGTTAGGGTATGGCGTAGGGTATGAGTTAGGGTTAGGTTTAGCTTTAGGGTTAGGGTAAGGGTACGGCTTAGGTTAGGGTTAGGATTAGGGTTAAGGTTAGGGTCAGGGTACGGGTTAGGGTACGGGTGAGGGTACGGTGTAGGGTATGGTTTAGGATTAGGGTTAGTGTTAAGTTTAGGTTTAGGTTTAGGGTGCGGCTTAGGGTACAAGTTAGGGTATGGGTGAGGGTATGGCGTAGGGTATGGGTTAGGGTTAGGATTAGGGTTAGATTTAGGGTTAGGGCTAGGTTTAGGGTACGGGTTAGGATTAGGGTATGTGGTAGGGTTAGGGTATGGGTTAGGGTTAGGGTACGCATTAGGATTAGGATATTTATTAAACCTATCCCACTCTCTAGATACAACTTAGCACGTAAAGGATTATTATTTGGGGTCTAGCTATGGAGAAGATTTTAGTCACTAGGATAAGATATAGAACACACACATTACAAAGTAATGACATTCGGATTTTCTTTTTAACCTGTTCCTTACAACACTAGTGCTTAGGAAATCTATTGGTGGCAAAAGCAGTCAAGGGTAGTTTAGGGTTAGGGTTAGGGTTAGGGTTAGGGTACGGCTTAGGGTACGTGTTAGGTTATGTGTGAGGGTACGGCGTAGGGTATGGGTTACGCTTAGGGTTAGGTTTAGTTTTAGGGTTAGGGCTAAGTTAGGGTTAGGGTTAGGGTTAGGGTTAGGGTTAGGGTACGGCTTAGGGTATGGGTTAGGGTACGAGTGTGGGTACGGTGTTTGGTATGGGTTAGGGTTAGGGTTAGGGTTACTTTTAGGGTTAGGGCTAGGTTTAGGTTACGGGTTAGGATTAGGGTACGTGTTAGGGTTAGGCTATGGGTTAGGGTTAGGGTACGCCTTAGGGTTAAGGTATTTATTAAACCTATCCCACTCTCTAGATACCACTTTGCGCATAAAGGAATATTAATTGGGGTCCAGCCATGGAGAGGATTTTAGACATGAGGATAAGATAAAGAACACACACATTATAAAGGAATCACATTAGGATTTTATTTTTGACCTGTTCCTTAAAACACTAGTGCTTAGGAAATCTATTGGAGGCAGAAGCAGTCAAGGGTAGTTTAGGGTTAGGGTTAAGGTTAGGGTTAGGGTTCGGCTTAGGGTACGGGTTAGGGTATGGGTGAGGGTACGGCGTAGTTTATGGGTTACGGTTAGGGTTAGTTTTAGGGTTAGGGCTAGGTTTAGGGTACGGGTTAGGATTAGTGTACAGCGTAGTGTATGGGGTAGGGGTAGGGTTAGATTGAGGGTTAGGGCTAGGTTTAGGGTACCGCTTAGGAATGGGGTACGTGTTAGGGTTAGGGTATGGGTTAGGGTTCAGTTACGCGTTAGGGATAAGGTATTCATTAGGGTTAGGGTTAGGGTTAGGTTTAGGGTTAGGGTTAAGTGTTAGGGTACGGCTTAGGGTCCGGTTTAGGGTACGACTGAGGGTAGGGCGTAAGGTATAGTTTAGGGTTAGGGTTAGGGTTAGGGTACGGCTTAGGGTACTGTTTAGGGTAAGTGTGAGGGTACGTTGTAGGGTATGGGTTAGGGTTAGGGTTAGGGTACGGCTTAGGGTACGGGTTAGGGTATGGGTGAGGGTACGGCGTAGGGTATGGGTTAGGGTTAGGGTTCAGGTTAGTTTTAGGGTTAGGGATTGGTTTAGGGTACGGGTTAGGATTAGCGTACATGTTAGGGTTAGGGTTTGGGTTAGGGTTAGGTTACGCGTTAGGGTTACAGTATGGGTTAGGGTTAGGGTACACGTTAGGATTAGGGTATTTATTAAACCTATCCCACTCTCTAGATACCACTTAGCACCTAAAGGAATATTATTTGGGGTCCAGCCATGGAGAAGATTTCAGTCACTACGATAAGATAAAGAATAAACACATTATAAAAAAATCACATTAGGATTTTCTTTTTAACCTGTTCCTTAAAACACTAGTGCTTAGGAAATCTAATGGAGGCAAAAGCAGTCAACGGTAGTTTAGGGTTAGGGTTAGGGTTAGGGTTAGGGTTAGTGTTAGGGTTAGGGTACGGCTTAGGGTATGGGATAGGGTACGGGTGAGGGTACGGCGTAGGGTAGGGTTTAGGGTTAGGGTTAGGGTTAGGGTTAGGGTTAGAGTACGGCTTAGGGTACGGGTGAGGGTACGGGTGAGGGTACTGCGTAGGGTATTGGTTAGGGTTAGGGTACGGCTTAGGATACGGGTTAGGGTACGGGTTAGGGTACGGCGTAGGGTAGGGGTTAGGGTTATGGTTAGGGTTAGGGTTAGGGTACGGCTTAGGGTACGGGTTAGGATACAGGTGAGGGTATGGCGTAGGGTATAGGTTAGGGTTAGGGTTAGGGTTAGGGTACGGCTTAGGATACGGGTTAGGGTATGGGTGAGGCTACGGCGTAGCGTATGGGTTAGGGTTAGGGTTAGGGTTAGGGTACGGCTTAGGGTACGGGTTAGGGTACGGGTGAGGGTACGGCGTAGGGTATGGGTTAGGGTTAGGGTTAGGGTTAGGGTTAGTTTTAGGGTTAGGGATTGGTTTAGGGTACGGGTTAGGATTAGCGTACGTGTTAGGGTTAGGGTTTGGGTTAGGGTTAGGGTACGCGTTAGGGTTAGGGTATGGGTTAGCTTTAGGGTACACGTTAGGATTAGGGTATTTATTAAACGTATCCCACTCTCTAGATACCACTTAGCACGTAAAGGAATATTATTTGGGGTCCAGCCATGGAGAAGATTTTAGTCACTAGGATAAGATAAAGAATAAACACATTATAAAAAAATCACGTTAGGATTTTCCTTTTAACCTGTTCCTTAAAACACTAGTGCTTAGGAAATCTAATGGAGGCAAAAGCAGTCAAGGGTAGTTTAGGGTTATGGTTAGGGTTAGGGTTAGGGTTAGTGTTAGGGTTAGGGTACGGCTTAGGGTATGGGATAGGGTACGGGTGAGGGTACGGCGTAGGGTAGGGGTTAGGGTTAGGGTTAGGGTTAGGGTACGGCTTAGGGTACGGGTGAGGGTACGGGTGAGGGTACTGCGTAGGGTGTTGGTTAGGGTTAGGGTACGGCTTAGGATACGGGTTAGGGTATGGGTTAGGGTACGGCGTAGGGTAGGGGTTAGGGTTAGGGTTAGGGTTAGGGTTAGGGTTAGGGTACGGCTTAGGGTACGGGTTAGGGTACGGGTGAGGTTACGACGTAGTGTATAGGTTAGGGTTAGGGTTAGGGTTAGGGTATGGCTTAGGGTACGGGTGAGGTTACGGGTGAGGGTACGGCGTAGGGTATGGGTTAGGGTTAGGTTTAGGGTTAGGGTTAGGGTTAGTGTCAGGCTTAGGATACGGGTTAGGGTACGGTTGAGGGTACGGTGCAGCGTATGGGTTAGGGTTAGGGTTAGGGTTAGGGTACGGCTTAGGGTACGTGTTAGGTTACGGGTGAGGGTACGGCTTAGGGTATGGGTTAGGGTTAGGGTTAGGGTTAGGGTTAGTTTTAGGGTTAGGGATTGGTTTAGGGTACGGGTTAGGATTAGCGTACGTGTTATTGTTAGGGTACGCCTTAGGGTTAGGGTATGGGTTAGGGTTAGGTACACGTTAGGATTAGGGTATTTATTAAACCTATCCCACTCTCTAGATACCACTTAGCACGTAAAGGAATATTATTTGGGGTCCAGCCATGGAGAAGATTTTAGTCACTAGGATAAGATAAAGGATAAACACATTATAAAAAAATCACATTAGGATTTTCTTTTTAACCTGTTCCTTAAAACACTAGTGCTTAGGAAATCGAATGGAGGCAAAAGAAGTCAAGGGTAGTTTAGGGTTAGGGTTAGGGTTAGGGTTAGGGTTAGGGTTAGGGTACGGTTTAGGGTATGTGATACGGTACGGGTGAGGGTACGGCGTAGGGTAGGGGTTAGGGTTAGGGTTAGGGTATGGCTTAGGGTACGGGTGAGGGTACGGGTGAGGGTACTGTGTAGGGTATTTGTTAGGGTTAGGGTACGGCTTAGAATACGGGTTAGGTACGGGTTAGGGTACGGCGTAGTGTAGGGGTTAGGGTTAGTGTTAGGGTTAGTGTTAGGTTTAGGGTACGGCTTATGGTACGGGTGAGGGTACGGGTGAGGGTACTGCGTAGGGTATTGGTTAGGGTTAGGGTACGGCTTAGGATACGGGTTAGGGTACGGGTTAGGGTACGGCGTAGGGTATGGGTTAGGGTTAGGGTTAGGGTTAGGGTTAGGGTACGGCTTAGGGTACGGGTGAGGGTACGGGTGAGGGTACGGCGTAGGGTATGGGTTAGTGTTAGGGTACGGCTTAGGATACGGTCTAGGGTACGGGTTAGGTTACGGCATAGGGTATGGGTTAGGTTTAAGGTTAGGGTTAGGGTTAGGGTACGGCTTAGGGTACGGGTTAGGGTACGGGTGAGGTTACGGCGTAGGGTATAGGTTAGGGATAGGGTTAGGGATAGGGTACGGCTTAGGATACGGGTTAGGGTACGGGTTAGGGTACGGGTGAGGGTACGGCGTAGGGTATGGGTTAGGGTTAGGGGTAGGTTTAGGGTTAGTTTTAGGTTTAGGGATTGGTTTAGGGTACGGGTTAGGATTAGCGTACGTGTCAGGGTTAGGGTTTGGGTTAGGGTTAGGGTATGCGTTAGGGTTAGGGTATGGGTTAGGGTTAGGGTACACGTTAGGATTAGGGTATTTATTAAACCTATCCCACTCTGTAGATACCACTTAGCACGTAAAGGAATATTATTTGGGGTCCAGCCATGGAGGAGATTTTAGTCACTAGGATAAGATAAAGAATAAACTCATTATAATAAAATCACATTAGGATTTTCTTTTTAACCTGTTCCTTAAAACACTAGTGCTTAGGAAATCTAATGGAGGCAAAAGCAGTCAAGGGTCGTTTAGGGTTAGGGTTAGGGTTAGGGTTAGTGTTAGGGTTAGGGTACGGCTTAAGGTATGGGATAGGGTACGGGTGAGGGTACGGCGTAGGGTAGGGGTTAGGGTTAGGGTTAGGGTTAGGGTTAGGGTTAGGGTACGGCTTAGGGTACGGGTGAGGGTACGGGTGAGGTTACGGCGTAGGGTATGGGTTAGGGTTAGTGTACGGCTTCGGATACGGGCTAGGTTACGGGTTAGGGTATGGCGTAGGGTATGAGTTAGGGTTAGGTTTAGCTTTAGGGTTAGGGTAAGGGTACGGCTTAGGTTAGGGTTAGGATTAGGGTTAAGGTTAGGGTCAGGGTACGGGTTAGGGTACGGGTGAGGGTACGGTGTAGGGTATGGTTTAGGATTAGGGTTAGTGTTAAGTTTAGGTTTAGGTTTAGGGTGCGGCTTAGGGTACAAGTTAGGGTATGGGTGAGGGTATGGCGTAGGGTATGGGTTAGGGTTAGGATTAGGGTTAGATTTAGGGTTAGGGCTAGGTTTAGGGTACGGGTTAGGATTAGGGTATGTGGTAGGGTTAGGGTATGGGTTAGGGTTAGGGTACGCATTAGGATTAGGATATTTATTAAACCTATCCCACTCTCTAGATACAACTTAGCACGTAAAGGATTATTATTTGGGGTCTAGCTATGGAGAAGATTTTAGTCACTAGGATAAGATATAGAACACACACATTACAAAGTAATGACATTCGGATTTTCTTTTTAACCTGTTCCTTACAACACTAGTGCTTAGGAAATCTATTGGTGGCAAAAGCAGTCAAGGGTAGTTTAGGGTTAGGGTTAGGGTTAGGGTTAGGGTACGGCTTAGGGTACGTGTTAGGTTATGTGTGAGGGTACGGCGTAGGGTATGGGTTACGCTTAGGGTTAGGTTTAGTTTTAGGGTTAGGGCTAAGTTAGGGTTAGGGTTAGGGTTAGGGTTAGGGTTAGGGTACGGCTTAGGGTATGGGTTAGGGTACGAGTGTGGGTACGGTGTTTGGTATGGGTTAGGGTTAGGGTTAGGGTTACTTTTAGGGTTAGGGCTAGGTTTAGGTTACGGGTTAGGATTAGGGTACGTGTTAGGGTTAGGCTATGGGTTAGGGTTAGGGTACGCCTTAGGGTTAAGGTATTTATTAAACCTATCCCACTCTCTAGATACCACTTTGCGCATAAAGGAATATTAATTGGGGTCCAGCCATGGAGAGGATTTTAGACATGAGGATAAGATAAAGAACACACACATTATAAAGGAATCACATTAGGATTTTATTTTTGACCTGTTCCTTAAAACACTAGTGCTTAGGAAATCTATTGGAGGCAGAAGCAGTCAAGGGTAGTTTAGGGTTAGGGTTAAGGTTAGGGTTAGGGTTCGGCTTAGGGTACGGGTTAGGGTATGGGTGAGGGTACGGCGTAGTTTATGGGTTACGGTTAGGGTTAGTTTTAGGGTTAGGGCTAGGTTTAGGGTACGGGTTAGGATTAGTGTACAGCGTAGTGTATGGGGTAGGGGTAGGGTTAGATTGAGGGTTAGGGCTAGGTTTAGGGTACCGCTTAGGAATGGGGTACGTGTTAGGGTTAGGGTATGGGTTAGGGTTCAGTTACGCTTTAGGGATAAGGTATTCATTAGGGTTAGGGTTAGGGTTAGGTTTAGGGTTAGGGTTAAGTGTTAGGGTACGGCTTAGGGTCCGGTTTAGGGTACGACTGAGGGTAGGGCGTAAGGTATAGTTTAGGGTTAGGGTTAGGGTTAGGGTACGGCTTAGGGTACTGTTTAGGGTAAGTGTGAGGGTACGTTGTAGGGTATGGGTTAGGGTTAGGGTTAGGGTACGGCTTAGGGTACGGGTTAGGGTATGGGTGAGGGTACGGCGTAGGGTATGGGTTAGGGTTAGGGTTCAGGTTAGTTTTAGGGTTAGGGATTGGTTTAGGGTACGGGTTAGGATTAGCGTACATGTTAGGGTTAGGGTTTGGGTTAGGGTTAGGTTACGCGTTAGGGTTACAGTATGGGTTAGGGTTAGGGTACACGTTAGGATTAGGGTATTTATTAAACCTATCCCACTCTCTAGATACCACTTAGCACCTAAAGGAATATTATTTGGGGTCCAGCCATGGAGAAGATTTCAGTCACTACGATAAGATAAAGAATAAACACATTATAAAAAAATCACATTAGGATTTTCTTTTTAACCTGTTCCTTAAAACACTAGTGCTTAGGAAATCTAATGGAGGCAAAAGCAGTCAACGGTAGTTTAGGGTTAGGGTTAGGGTTAGGGTTAGGGTTAGTGTTAGGGTTAGGGTACGGCTTAGGGTATGGGATAGGGTACGGGTGAGGGTACGGCGTAGGGTAGGGTTTAGGGTTAGGGTTAGGGTTAGGGTTAGGGTTAGAGTACGGCTTAGGGTACGGGTGAGGGTACGGGTGAGGGTACTGCGTAGGGTATTGGTTAGGGTTAGGGTACGGCTTAGGATACGGGTTAGGGTACGGGTTAGGGTACGGCGTAGGGTAGGGGTTAGGGTTATGGTTAGGGTTAGGGTTAGGGTACGGCTTAGGGTACGGGTTAGGATACAGGTGAGGGTATGGCGTAGGGTATAGGTTAGGGTTAGGGTTAGGGTTAGGGTACGGCTTAGGATACGGGTTAGGGTATGGGTGAGGCTACGGCGTAGCGTATGGGTTAGGGTTAGGGTTAGGGTTAGGGTACGGCTTAGGGTACGGGTTAGGGTACGGGTGAGGGTACGGCGTAGGGTATGGGTTAGGGTTAGGGTTAGGGTTAGGGTTAGTTTTAGGGTTAGGGATTGGTTTAGGGTACGGGTTAGGATTAGCGTACGTGTTAGGGTTAGGGTTTGGGTTAGGGTTAGGGTACGCGTTAGGGTTAGGGTATGGGTTAGCTTTAGGGTACACGTTAGGATTAGGGTATTTATTAAACGTATCCCACTCTCTAGATACCACTTAGCACGTAAAGGAATATTATTTGGGGTCCAGCCATGGAGAAGATTTTAGTCACTAGGATAAGATAAAGAATAAACACATTATAAAAAAATCACGTTAGGATTTTCCTTTTAACCTGTTCCTTAAAACACTAGTGCTTAGGAAATCTAATGGAGGCAAAAGCAGTCAAGGGTAGTTTAGGGTTATGGTTAGGGTTAGGGTTAGGGTTAGTGTTAGGGTTAGGGTACGGCTTAGGGTATGGGATAGGGTACGGGTGAGGGTACGGCGTAGGGTAGGGGTTAGGGTTAGGGTTAGGGTTAGGGTACGGCTTAGGGTACGGGTGAGGGTACGGGTGAGGGTACTGCGTAGGGTGTTGGTTAGGGTTAGGGTACGGCTTAGGATACGGGTTAGGGTATGGGTTAGGGTACGGCGTAGGGTAGGGGTTAGGGTTAGGGTTAGGGTTAAGGTTAGGGTTAGGGTACGGCTTAGGGTACGGGTTAGGGTACGGGTGAGGTTACGACGTAGTGTATAGGTTAGGGTTAGGGTTAGGGTTAGGGTATGGCTTAGGGTACGGGTGAGGTTACGGGTGAGGGTACGGCGTAGGGTATGGGTTAGGGTTAGGTTTAGGGTTAGGGTTAGGGTTAGGGTCAGGCTTAGGATACGGGTTAGGGTACGGTTGAGGGTACGGTGCAGCGTATGGGTTAGGGTTAGGGTTAGGGTTAGGGTACGGCTTAGGGTACGTGTTAGGTTACGGGTGAGGGTACGGCTTAGGGTATGGGTTAGGGTTAGGGTTAGGGTTAGGGTTAGTTTTAGGGTTAGGGATTGGTTTAGGGTACGGGTTAGGATTAGCGTACGTGTTATTGTTAGGGTACGCCTTAGGGTTAGGGTATGGGTTAGGGTTAGGTACACGTTAGGATTAGGGTATTTATTAAACCTATCCCACTCTCTAGATACCACTTAGCACGTAAAGGAATATTATTTGGGGTCCAGCCATGGAGAAGATTTTAGTCACTAGGATAAGATAAAGGATAAACACATTATAAAAAAATCACATTAGGATTTTCTTTTTAACCTTTCCTTAAAACACTAGTGCTTAGGAAATCGAATGGAGGCAAAAGAAGTCAAGGGTAGTTTAGGGTTAGGGTTAGGGTTAGGGTTAGGGTTAGGGTTAGGGTACGGCTTAGGGTATGTGATACGGTACGGGTGAGGGTACGGCGTAGGGTAGGGGTTAGGGTTAGGGTTAGGGTTAGGGTTAGGGTATGGCTTAGGGTACGGGTGAGGGTACGGGTGAGGGTACTGTGTAGGGTATTTGTTAGGGTTAGGGTACGGCTTAGAATACGGGTTAGGTACGGGTTAGGGTACGGCGTAGTGTAGGGGTTAGGGTTAGGGTTAGGGTTAGTGTTAGGTTTAGGGTACGGCTTATGGTACGGGTGAGGGTACGGGTGAGGGTACTGCGTAGGGTATTGGTTAGGGTTAGGGTACGGCTTAGGATACGGGTTAGGGTACGGGTTAGGGTACGGCGTAGGGTATGGGTTAGGGTTAGGGTTAGGGTTAGGGTTAGGGTACGGCTTAGGGTACGGGTGAGGGTACGGGTGAGGGTACGGCGTAGGGTATGGGTTAGTGTTAGGGTACGGCTTAGGATACGGTCTAGGATACGGGTTAGGTTACGGCATAGGGTATGGGTTAGGTTTAAGGTTAGGGTTAGGGTTAGGGTACGGCTTAGGGTACGGGTTAGGGTACGGGTGAGGTTACGGCGTAGGGTATAGGTTAGGGATAGGGTTAGGGATAGGGTACGGCTTAGGATACGGGTTAGGGTACGGGTTAGGGTACGGGTGAGGGTACGGCGTAGGGTATGGGTTAGGGTTAGGGGTAGGTTTAGGGTTAGTTTTAGGTTTAGGGATTGGTTTAGGGTACGGGTTAGGATTAGCGTACGTGTCAGGGTTAGGGTTTGGGTTAGGGTTAGGGTATGCGTTAGGGTTAGGGTATGGGTTAGGGTTAGGGTACACGTTAGGATTAGGGTATTTATTAAACCTATCCCACTCTGTAGATACCACTTAGCACGTAAAGGAATATTATTTGGGGTCCAGCCATGGAGGAGATTTTAGTCACTAGGATAAGATAAAGAATAAACTCATTATAATAAAATCACATTAGGATTTTCTTTTTAACCTGTTCCTTAAAACACTAGTGCTTAGGAAATCTAATGGAGGCAAAAGCAGTCAAGGGTCGTTTAGGGTTAGGGTTAGGGTTAGTGTTAGGGTTAGGGTACGGCTTAAGGTATGGGATAGGGTACGGGTGAGGGTACGGCGTAGGGTAGGGGTTAGGGTTAGGGTTAGGGTTAGGGTTAGGGTTAGGGTACGGCTTAGGGTACGGGTGAGGGTACGGGTGAGGTTACGGCGTAGGGTATGGGTTAGGGTTAGTGTACGGCTTCGGATACGGGCTAGGTTACGGGTTAGGGTATGGCGTAGGGTATGAGTTAGGGTTAGGTTTAGCTTTAGGGTTAGGGTAAGGGTACGGCTTAGGTTAGGGTTAGGATTAGGGTTAAGGTTAGGGTCAGGGTACGGGTTAGGGTACGGGTGAGGGTACGGTGTAGGGTATGGTTTAGGATTAGGGTTAGTGTTAAGTTTAGGTTTAGGTTTAGGGTGCGGCTTAGGGTACAAGTTAGGGTATGGGTGAGGGTATGGCGTAGGGTATGGGTTAGGGTTAGGATTAGGGTTAGATTTAGGGTTAGGGCTAGGTTTAGGGTACGGGTTAGGATTAGGGTATGTGGTAGGGTTAGGGTATGGGTTAGGGTTAGGGTACGCATTAGGATTAGGATATTTATTAAACCTATCCCACTCTCTAGATACAACTTAGCACGTAAAGGATTATTATTTGGGGTCTAGCTATGGAGAAGATTTTAGTCACTAGGATAAGATATAGAACACACACATTACAAAGTAATGACATTCGGATTTTCTTTTTAACCTGTTCCTTACAACACTAGTGCTTAGGAAATCTATTGGTGGCAAAAGCAGTCAAGGGTAGTTTAGGGTTAGGGTTAGGGTTAGGGTTAGGGTACGGCTTAGGGTACGTGTTAGGTTATGTGTGAGGGTACGGCGTAGGGTATGGGTTACGCTTAGGGTTAGGTTTAGTTTTAGGGTTAGGGCTAAGTTAGGGTTAGGGTTAGGGTTAGGGTTAGGGTTAGGGTACGGCTTAGGGTATGGGTTAGGGTACGAGTGTGGGTACGGTGTTTGGTATGGGTTAGGGTTAGGGTTAGGGTTACTTTTAGGGTTAGGGCTAGGTTTAGGTTACGGGTTAGGATTAGGGTACGTGTTAGGGTTAGGCTATGGGTTAGGGTTAGGGTACGCCTTAGGGTTAAGGTATTTATTAAACCTATCCCACTCTCTAGATACCACTTTGCGCATAAAGGAATATTAATTGGGGTCCAGCCATGGAGAGGATTTTAGACATGAGGATAAGATAAAGAACACACACATTATAAAGGAATCACATTAGGATTTTATTTTTGACCTGTTCCTTAAAACACTAGTGCTTAGGAAATCTATTGGAGGCAGAAGCAGTCAAGGGTAGTTTAGGGTTAGGGTTAAGGTTAGGGTTAGGGTTCGGCTTAGGGTACGGGTTAGGGTATGGGTGAGGGTACGGCGTAGTTTATGGGTTACGGTTAGGGTTAGTTTTAGGGTTAGGGCTAGGTTTAGGGTACGGGTTAGGATTAGTGTACAGCGTAGTGTATGGGGTAGGGGTAGGGTTAGATTGAGGGTTAGGGCTAGGTTTAGGGTACCGCTTAGGAATGGGGTACGTGTTAGGGTTAGGGTATGGGTTAGGGTTCAGTTACGCGTTAGGGATAAGGTATTCATTAGGGTTAGGGTTAGGGTTAGGTTTAGGGTTAGGGTTAAGTGTTAGGGTACGGCTTAGGGTCCGGTTTAGGGTACGACTGAGGGTAGGGCGTAAGGTATAGTTTAGGGTTAGGGTTAGGGTTAGGGTACGGCTTAGGGTACTGTTTAGGGTAAGTGTGAGGGTACGTTGTAGGGTATGGGTTAGGGTTAGGGTTAGGGTACGGCTTAGGGTACGGGTTAGGGTATGGGTGAGGGTACGGCGTAGGGTATGGGTTAGGGTTAGGGTTCAGGTTAGTTTTAGGGTTAGGGATTGGTTTAGGGTACGGGTTAGGATTAGCGTACATGTTAGGGTTAGGGTTTGGGTTAGGGTTAGGTTACGCGTTAGGGTTACAGTATGGGTTAGGGTTAGGGTACACGTTAGGATTAGGGTATTTATTAAACCTATCCCACTCTCTAGATACCACTTAGCACCTAAAGGAATATTATTTGGGGTCCAGCCATGGAGAAGATTTCAGTCACTACGATAAGATAAAGAATAAACACATTATAAAAAAAATCACATTAGGATTTTCTTTTTAACCTGTTCCTTAAAACACTAGTGCTTAGGAAATCTAATGGAGGCAAAAGCAGTCAACGGTAGTTTAGGGTTAGGGTTAGGGTTAGGGTTAGGGTTAGTGTTAGGGTTAGGGTACGGCTTAGGGTATGGGATAGGGTACGGGTGAGGGTACGGCGTAGGGTAGGGTTTAGGGTTAGGGTTAGGGTTAGGGTTAGGGTTAGAGTACGGCTTAGGGTACGGGTGAGGGTACGGGTGAGGGTACTGCGTAGGGTATTGGTTAGGGTTAGGGTACGGCTTAGGATACGGGTTAGGGTACGGGTTAGGGTACGGCGTAGGGTAGGGGTTAGGGTTATGGTTAGGGTTAGGGTTAGGGTACGGCTTAGGGTACGGGTTAGGATACAGGTGAGGGTATGGCGTAGGGTATAGGTTAGGGTTAGGGTTAGGGTTAGGGTACGGCTTAGGATACGGGTTAGGGTATGGGTGAGGCTACGGCGTAGCGTATGGGTTAGGGTTAGGGTTAGGGTTAGGGTACGGCTTAGGGTACGGGTTAGGGTACGGGTGAGGGTACGGCGTAGGGTATGGGTTAGGGTTAGGGTTAGGGTTAGGGTTAGTTTTAGGGTTAGGGATTGGTTTAGGGTACGGGTTAGGATTAGCGTACGTGTTAGGGTTAGGGTTTGGGTTAGGGTTAGGGTACGCGTTAGGGTTAGGGTATGGGTTAGCTTTAGGGTACACGTTAGGATTAGGGTATTTATTAAACGTATCCCACTCTCTAGATACCACTTAGCACGTAAAGGAATATTATTTGGGGTCCAGCCATGGAGAAGATTTTAGTCACTAGGATAAGATAAAGAATAAACACATTATAAAAAAATCACGTTAGGATTTTCCTTTTAACCTGTTCCTTAAAACACTAGTGCTTAGGAAATCTAATGGAGGCAAAAGCAGTCAAGGGTAGTTTAGGGTTATGGTTAGGGTTAGGGTTAGGGTTAGTGTTAGGGTTAGGGTACGGCTTAGGGTATGGGATAGGGTATGGGTGAGGGTACGGCGTAGGGTAGGGGTTAGGGTTAGGGTTAGGGTTAGGGTACGGCTTAGGGTACGGGTGAGGGTACGGGTGAGGGTACTGCGTAGGGTGTTGGTTAGGGTTAGGGTACGGCTTAGGATACGGGTTAGGGTATGGGTTAGGGTACGGCGTAGGGTAGGGGTTAGGGTTAGGGTTAGGGTTAGGGTTAGGGTTAGGGTACGGCTTAGGGTACGGGTTAGGGTACGGGTGAGGTTACGACGTAGTGTATAGGTTAGGGTTAGGGTTAGGGTTAGGGTATGGCTTAGGGTACGGGTGAGGTTACGGGTGAGGGTACGGCGTAGGGTATGGGTTAGGGTTAGGTTTAGGGTTAGGGTTAGGGTTAGGGTCAGGCTTAGGATACGGGTTAGGGTACGGTTGAGGGTACGGTGCAGCGTATGGGTTAGGGTTAGGGTTAGGGTTAGGGTACGGCTTAGGGTACGTGTTAGGTTACGGGTGAGGGTACGGCTTAGGGTATGGGTTAGGGTTAGGGTTAGGGTTAGGGTTAGTTTTAGGGTTAGGGATTGGTTTAGGGTACGGGTTAGGATTAGCGTACGTGTTATTGTTAGGGTACGCCTTAGGGTTAGGGTATGGGTTAGGGTTAGGTACACGTTAGGATTAGGGTATTTATTAAACCTATCCCACTCTCTAGATACCACTTAGCACGTAAAGGAATATTATTTGGGGTCCAGCCATGGAGAAGATTTTAGTCACTAGGATAAGATAAAGGATAAACACATTATAAAAAAATCACATTAGGATTTTCTTTTTAACCTGTTCCTTAAAACACTAGTGCTTAGGAAATCGAATGGAGGCAAAAGAAGTCAAGGGTAGTTTAGGGTTAGGGTTAGGGTTAGGGTTAGGGTTAGGGTTAGGGTACGGCTTAGGGTATGGGATAGGGTACGGGTGAGGGTACGGCGTAGGGTAGGGATTAGGGTTAGGGTTAGGTTTAGGGTTAGGGTATGGCTTAGGGTACGGGTGAGGGTACGGGTGAGGGTACTGTGTAGGGTATTTGTTAGGGTTAGGGTACGGCTTAGAATACGGGTTAGGTACGGGTTAGGGTACGGCGTAGTGTAGGGGTTAGGGTTAGGGTTAGGGTTAGTGTTAGGTTTAGGGTACGGCTTATGGTACGGGTGAGGGTACGGGTGAGGGTACTGCGTAGGGTATTGGTTAGGGTTAGGGTACGGCTTAGGATACGGGTTAGGGTACGGGTTAGGGTACGGCGTAGGGTATGGGTTAGGGTTAGGGTTAGGGTTAGGGTTAGGGTACGGCTTAGGGTACGGGTGAGGGTACGGGTGAGGGTACGGCGTAGGGTATGGGTTAGTGTTAGGTTACGGCTTAGGATACGGTCTAGGGTACGGGTTAGGTTACGGCATAGGGTATGGGTTAGGTTTAAGGTTAGGGTTAGGGTTAGGGTACGGCTTAGGGTACGGGTTAGGGTACGGGTGAGGTTACGGCGTAGGGTATAGGTTAGGGATAGGGTTAGGGATAGGGTACGGCTTAGGATACGGGTTAGGGTACGGGTTAGGGTACGGGTGAGGGTACGGCGTAGGGTATGGGTTAGGGTTAGGGGTAGGTTTAGGGTTAGTTTTAGGTTTAGGGATTGGTTTAGGGTACGGGTTAGGATTAGCGTACGTGTCAGGGTTAGGGTTTGGATTAGGGTTAGGGTATGCGTTAGGGTTAGGGTATGGGTTAGGGTTAGGGTACACGTTAGGATTAGGGTATTTATTAAACCTATCCCACTCTGTAGATACCACTTAGCACGTAAAGGAATATTATTTGGGGTCCAGCCATGGAGGAGATTTTAGTCACTAGGATAAGATAAAGAATAAACTCATTATAATAAAATCACATTAGGATTTTCTTTTTAACCTGTTCCTTAAAACACTAGTGCTTAGGAAATCTAATGGAGGCAAAAGCAGTCAAGGGTCGTTTAGGGTTAGGGTTAGGGTTAGGGTTAGTGTTAGGGTTAGGGTACGGCTTAAGGTATGGGATAGGGTACGGGTGAGGGTACGGCGTAGGGTAGGGGTTAGGGTTAGGGTTAGGGTTAGGGTTAGGGTTAGGGTACGGCTTAGGGTACGGGTGAGGGTACGGGTGAGGTTACGGCGTAGGGTATGGGTTAGGGTTAGTGTACGGCTTCGGATACGGGCTAGGTTACGGGTTAGGGTATGGCGTAGGGTATGAGTTAGGGTTAGGTTTAGCTTTAGGGTTAGGGTAAGGGTACGGCTTAGGTTAGGGTTAGGATTAGGGTTAAGGTTAGGGTCAGGGTACGGGTTAGGGTACGGGTGAGGGTACGGTGTAGGGTATGGTTTAGGATTAGGGTTAGTGTTAAGTTTAGGTTTAGGTTTAGGGTGCGGCTTAGGGTACAAGTTAGGGTATGGGTGAGGGTATGGCGTAGGGTATGGGTTAGGGTTAGGATTAGGGTTAGATTTAGGGTTAGGGCTAGGTTTAGGGTACGGGTTAGGATTAGGGTATGTGGTAGGGTTAGGGTATGGGTTAGGGTTAGGGTACGCATTAGGATTAGGATATTTATTAAACCTATCCCACTCTCTAGATACAACTTAGCACGTAAAGGATTATTATTTGGGGTCTAGCTATGGAGAAGATTTTAGTCACTAGGATAAGATATAGAACACACACATTACAAAGTAATGACATTCGGATTTTCTTTTTAACCTGTTCCTTACAACACTAGTGCTTAGGAAATCTATTGGTGGCAAAAGCAGTCAAGGGTAGTTTAGGGTTAGGGTTAGGGTTAGGGTTAGGGTACGGCTTAGGGTACGTGTTAGGTTATGTGTGAGGGTACGGCGTAGGGTATGGGTTACGCTTAGGGTTAGGTTTAGTTTTAGGGTTAGGGCTAAGTTAGGGTTAGGGTTAGGGTTAGGGTTAGGGTTAGGGTACGGCTTAGGGTATGGGTTAGGGTACGAGTGTGGGTACGGTGTTTGGTATGGGTTAGGGTTAGGGTTAGGGTTACTTTTAGGGTTAGGGCTAGGTTTAGGTTACGGGTTAGGATTAGGGTACGTGTTAGGGTTAGGCTATGGGTTAGGGTTAGGGTACGCCTTAGGGTTAAGGTATTTATTAAACCTATCCCACTCTCTAGATACCACTTTGCGCATAAAGGAATATTAATTGGGGTCCAGCCATGGAGAGGATTTTAGACATGAGGATAAGATAAAGAACACACACATTATAAAGGAATCACATTAGGATTTTATTTTTGACCTGTTCCTTAAAACACTAGTGCTTAGGAAATCTATTGGAGGCAGAAGCAGTCAAGGGTAGTTTAGGGTTAGGGTTAAGGTTAGGGTTAGGGTTCGGCTTAGGGTACGGGTTAGGGTATGGGTGAGGGTACGGCGTAGTTTATGGGTTACGGTTAGGGTTAGTTTTAGGGTTAGGGCTAGGTTTAGGGTACGGGTTAGGATTAGTGTACAGCGTAGTGTATGGGGTAGGGGTAGGGTTAGATTGAGGGTTAGGGCTAGGTTTAGGGTACCGCTTAGGAATGGGGTACGTGTTAGGGTTAGGGTATGGGTTAGGGTTCAGTTACGCGTTAGGGATAAGGTATTCATTAGGGTTAGGGTTAGGGTTAGGTTTAGGGTTAGGGTTAAGTGTTAGGGTACGGCTTAGGGTCCGGTTTAGGGTACGACTGAGGGTAGGGCGTAAGGTATAGTTTAGGGTTAGGGTTAGGGTTAGGGTACGGCTTAGGGTACTGTTTAGGGTAAGTGTGAGGGTACGTTGTAGGGTATGGGTTAGGGTTAGGGTTAGGGTACGGCTTAGGGTACGGGTTAGGGTATGGGTGAGGGTACGGCGTAGGGTATGGTTTAGGGTTAGGGTTCAGGTTAGTTTTAGGGTTAGGGATTGGTTTAGGGTACGGGTTAGGATTAGCGTACATGTTAGGGTTAGGGTTTGGGTTAGGGTTAGGTTACGCGTTAGGGTTACAGTATGGGTTAGGGTTAGGGTACACGTTAGGATTAGGGTATTTATTAAACCTATCCCACTCTCTAGATACCACTTAGCACCTAAAGGAATATTATTTGGGGTCCAGCCATGGAGAAGATTTCAGTCACTACGATAAGATAAAGAATAAACACATTATAAAAAAATCACATTAGGATTTTCTTTTTAACCTGTTCCTTAAAACACTAGTGCTTAGGAAATCTAATGGAGGCAAAAGCAGTCAACGGTAGTTTAGGGTTAGGGTTAGGGTTAGGGTTAGGGTTAGTGTTAGGGTTAGGGTACGGCTTAGGGTATGGGATAGGGTACGGGTGAGGGTACGGCGTAGGGTAGGGTTTAGGGTTAGGGTTAGGGTTAGGGTTAGGGTTAGAGTACGGCTTAGGGTACGGGTGAGGGTACGGGTGAGGGTACTGCGTAGGGTATTGGTTAGGGTTAGGGTACGGCTTAGGATACGGGTTAGGGTACGGGTTAGGGTACGGCGTAGGGTAGGGGTTAGGGTTATGGTTAGGGTTAGGGTTAGGGTACGGCTTAGGGTACGGGTTAGGATACAGGTGAGGGTATGGCGTAGGGTATAGGTTAGGGTTAGGGTTAGGGTTAGGGTACGGCTTAGGATACGGGTTAGGGTATGGGTGAGGCTACGGCGTAGCGTATGGGTTAGGGTTAGGGTTAGGGTTAGGGTACGGCTTAGGGTACGGGTTAGGGTACGGGTGAGGGTATGGCGTAGGGTATGGGTTAGGGTTAGGGTTAGGGTTAGGGTTAGTTTTAGGGTTAGGGATTGGTTTAGGGTACGGGTTAGGATTAGCGTACGTGTTAGGGTTAGGGTTTGGGTTAGGGTTAGGGTACGCGTTAGGGTTAGGGTATGGGTTAGCTTTAGGGTACACGTTAGGATTAGGGTATTTATTAAACGTATCCCACTCTCTAGATACCACTTAGCACGTAAAGGAATATTATTTGGGGTCCAGCCATGGAGAAGATTTTAGTCACTAGGATAAGATAAAGAATAAACACATTATAAAAAAATCACGTTAGGATTTTCCTTTTAACCTGTTCCTTAAAACACTAGTGCTTAGGAAATCTAATGGAGGCAAAAGCAGTCAAGGGTAGTTTAGGGTTATGGTTAGGGTTAGGGTTAGGGTTAGTGTTAGGGTTAGGGTACGGCTTAGGGTATGGGATAGGGTACGGGTGAGGGTACGGCGTAGGGTAGGGGTTAGGGTTAGGGTTAGGGTTAGGGTACGGCTTAGGGTACGGGTGAGGGTACGGGTGAGGGTACTGCGTAGGGTGTTGGTTAGGGTTAGGGTACGGCTTAGGATACGGGTTAGGGTACGGGTTAGGGTACGGCGTAGGGTAGGGTTTAGGGTTAGGGTTAGGGTTAGGGCTAGGGTACGGCTTAGGGTACGGGTTAGGTACAGGTGAGGGTACGGCGTAGGGTATAGGTTAGGGTTAGGGTTAGGGTACGGCTTAGGATACGGGTTAGGGTACGGGTGATGCTATGGCGTAGCGTATGGGTTAGGGTTAGGGTTAGGGTTAGGGTACGGCTTAGGGTACGGGTTAGGGTACGGGTGAGGGTACGGCGTAGGGTATGGGTTAGGGTTAGGGTTAGGGTTAGGGTTAGTTTTAGGGTTAGGGATTGGTTTAGGGTACGGGTTAGGATTAGCGTACGTGTTAGGGTTAGGGTTTGGGTTAGGGTTAGGGTACGCGTTAGGGTTAGGGTATGGGTTAGGGTTAGGGTACACGTTAGGATTAGGGTATTTATTAAACCTATCCCACTCTCTAGATACCACTTAGCACGTAAAGGAATATTATTTGGGGTCCAGCCATGGAGAAGATTTTAGTCACTAGGATAAGATAAAGAATAAACACATTATAAAAAAATCACGTTAGGATTTTCCTTTTAACCTGTTCCTTAAAACACTAGTGCTTAGGAAATCTAATGGAGGCAAAAGCAGTCAAGGGTAGTTTAGGGTTATGGTTAGGGTTAGGGTTAGGGTTAGTGTTAGGGTTAGGGTACGGCTTAGGGTATGGGATAGGGTACGGGTGAGGGTACGGCGTAGGGTAGGGGTTAGGGTTAGGGTTAGGGTTAGGGTACGGCTTAGGGTACGGGTGAGGGTACGGGTGAGGGTACTGCGTAGGGTGTTGGTTAGGGTTAGGGTACGGCTTAGGATACGGGTTAGGGTATGGGTTAGGGTACGGCGTAGGGTAGGGGTTAGGGTTAGGGTTAGGGTTAGGGTTAGGGTTAGGGTACGGCTTAGGGTACGGGTTAGGGTACGGGTGAGGTTACGACGTAGTGTATAGGTTAGGGTTAGGGTTAGGGTTAGGGTATGGCTTAGGGTACGGGTGAGGTTACGGGTGAGGGTACGGCGTAGGGTATGGGTTAGGGTTAGGTTTAGGGTTAGGGTTAGGGTTAGGGTCAGGCTTAGGATACGGGTTAGGGTACGGTTGAGGGTACGGTGCAGCGTATGGGTTAGGGTTAGGGTTAGGGTTAGGGTACGGCTTAGGGTACGTGTTAGGTTACGGGTGAGGGTACGGCTTAGGGTATGGGTTAGGGTTAGGGTTAGGGTTAGGGTTAGTTTTAGGGTTAGGGATTGGTTTAGGGTACGGGTTAGGATTAGCGTACGTGTTATTGTTAGGGTACGCCTTAGGGTTAGGGTATGGGTTAGGGTTAGGTACACGTTAGGATTAGGGTATTTATTAAACCTATCCCACTCTCTAGATACCACTTAGCACGTAAAGGAATATTATTTGGGGTCCAGCCATGGAGAAGATTTTAGTCACTAGGATAAGATAAAGGATAAACACATTATAAAAAAATCACATTAGGATTTTCTTTTTAACCTGTTCCTTAAAACACTAGTGCTTAGGAAATCGAATGGAGGCAAAAGAAGTCAAGGGTAGTTTAGGGTTAGGGTTAGGGTTAGGGTTAGGGTTAGGGTTAGGGTACGGCTTAGGGTATGGGATAGGGTACGGGTGAGGGTACGGCGTAGGGTAGGGATTAGGGTTAGGGTTAGGTTTAGGGTTAGGGTATGGCTTAGGGTACGGGTGAGGGTACGGGTGAGGGTACTGTGTAGGGTATTTGTTAGGGTTAGGGTACGGCTTAGAATACGGGTTAGGTACGGGTTAGGGTACGGCGTAGTGTAGGGGTTAGGGTTAGGGTTAGGGTTAGTGTTAGGTTTAGGGTACGGCTTATGGTACGGGTGAGGGTACGGGTGAGGGTACTGCGTAGGGTATTGGTTAGGGTTAGGGTACGGCTTAGGATACGGGTTAGGGTACGGGTTAGGGTACGGCGTAGGGTATGGGTTAGGGTTAGGGTTAGGGTTAGGGTTAGGGTACGGCTTAGGGTACGGGTGAGGGTACGGGTGAGGGTACGGCGTAGGGTATGGGTTAGTGTTAGGTTACGGCTTAGGATACGGTCTAGGGTACGGGTTAGGTTACGGCATAGGGTATGGGTTAGGTTTAAGGTTAGGGTTAGGGTTAGGGTACGGCTTAGGGTACGGGTTAGGGTACGGGTGAGGTTACGGCGTAGGGTATAGGTTAGGGATAGGGTTAGGGATAGGGTACGGCTTAGGATACGGGTTAGGGTACGGGTTAGGGTACGGGTGAGGGTACGGCGTAGGGTATGGGTTAGGGTTAGGGGTAGGTTTAGGGTTAGTTTTAGGTTTAGGGATTGGTTTAGGGTACGGGTTAGGATTAGCGTACGTGTCAGGGTTAGGGTTTGGATTAGGGTTAGGGTATGCGTTAGGGTTAGGGTATGGGTTAGGGTTAGGGTACACGTTAGGATTAGGGTATTTATTAAACCTATCCCACTCTGTAGATACCACTTAGCACGTAAAGGAATATTATTTGGGGTCCAGCCATGGAGGAGATTTTAGTCACTAGGATAAGATAAAGAATAAACTCATTATAATAAAATCACATTAGGATTTTCTTTTTAACCTGTTCCTTAAAACACTAGTGCTTAGGAAATCTAATGGAGGCAAAAGCAGTCAAGGGTCGTTTAGGGTTAGGGTTAGGGTTAGGGTTAGTGTTAGGGTTAGGGTACGGCTTAAGGTATGGGATAGGGTACGGGTGAGGGTACGGCGTAGGGTAGGGGTTAGGGTTAGGGTTAGGGTTAGGGTTAGGGTTAGGGTACGGCTTAGGGTACGGGTGAGGGTACGGGTGAGGTTACGGCGTAGGGTATGGGTTAGGGTTAGTGTACGGCTTCGGATACGGGCTAGGTTACGGGTTAGGGTATGGCGTAGGGTATGAGTTAGGGTTAGGTTTAGCTTTAGGGTTAGGGTAAGGGTACGGCTTAGGTTAGGGTTAGGATTAGGGTTAAGGTTAGGGTCAGGGTACGGGTTAGGGTACGGGTGAGGGTACGGTGTAGGGTATGGTTTAGGATTAGGGTTAGTGTTAAGTTTAGGTTTAGGTTTAGGGTGCGGCTTAGGGTACAAGTTAGGGTATGGGTGAGGGTATGGCGTAGGGTATGGGTTAGGGTTAGGATTAGGGTTAGATTTAGGGTTAGGGCTAGGTTTAGGGTACGGGTTAGGATTAGGGTATGTGGTAGGGTTAGGGTATGGGTTAGGGTTAGGGTACGCATTAGGATTAGGATATTTATTAAACCTATCCCACTCTCTAGATACAACTTAGCACGTAAAGGATTATTATTTGGGGTCTAGCTATGGAGAAGATTTTAGTCACTAGGATAAGATATAGAACACACACATTACAAAGTAATGACATTCGGATTTTCTTTTTAACCTGTTCCTTACAACACTAGTGCTTAGGAAATCTATTGGTGGCAAAAGCAGTCAAGGGTAGTTTAGGGTTAGGGTTAGGGTTAGGGTTAGGGTACGGCTTAGGGTACGTGTTAGGTTATGTGTGAGGGTACGGCGTAGGGTATGGGTTACGCTTAGGGTTAGGTTTAGTTTTAGGGTTAGGGCTAAGTTAGGGTTAGGGTTAGGGTTAGGGTTAGGGTTAGGGTACGGCTTAGGGTATGGGTTAGGGTACGAGTGTGGGTACGGTGTTTGGTATGGGTTAGGGTTAGGGTTAGGGTTACTTTTAGGGTTAGGGCTAGGTTTAGGTTACGGGTTAGGATTAGGGTACGTGTTAGGGTTAGGCTATGGGTTAGGGTTAGGGTACGCCTTAGGGTTAAGGTATTTATTAAACCTATCCCACTCTCTAGATACCACTTTGCGCATAAAGGAATATTAATTGGGGTCCAGCCATGGAGAGGATTTTAGACATGAGGATAAGATAAAGAACACACACATTATAAAGGAATCACATTAGGATTTTATTTTTGACCTGTTCCTTAAAACACTAGTGCTTAGGAAATCTATTGGAGGCAGAAGCAGTCAAGGGTAGTTTAGGGTTAGGGTTAAGGTTAGGGTTAGGGTTCGGCTTAGGGTACGGGTTAGGGTATGGGTGAGGGTACGGCGTAGTTTATGGGTTACGGTTAGGGTTAGTTTTAGGGTTAGGGCTAGGTTTAGGGTACGGGTTAGGATTAGTGTACAGCGTAGTGTATGGGGTAGGGGTAGGGTTAGATTGAGGGTTAGGGCTAGGTTTAGGGTACCGCTTAGGAATGGGGTACGTGTTAGGGTTAGGGTATGGGTTAGGGTTCAGTTACGCGTTAGGGATAAGGTATTCATTAGGGTTAGGGTTAGGGTTAGGTTTAGGGTTAGGGTTAAGTGTTAGGGTACGGCTTAGGGTCCGGTTTAGGGTACGACTGAGGGTAGGGCGTAAGGTATAGTTTAGGGTTAGGGTTAGGGTTAGGGTACGGCTTAGGGTACTGTTTAGGGTAAGTGTGAGGGTACGTTGTAGGGTATGGGTTAGGGTTAGGGTTAGGGTACGGCTTAGGGTACGGGTTAGGGTATGGGTGAGGGTACGGCGTAGGGTATGGGTTAGGGTTAGGGTTCAGGTTAGTTTTAGGGTTAGGGATTGGTTTAGGGTACGGGTTAGGATTAGCGTACATGTTAGGGTTAGGGTTTGGGTTAGGGTTAGGTTACGCGTTAGGGTTACAGTATGGGTTAGGGTTAGGGTACACGTTAGGATTAGGGTATTTATTAAACCTATCCCACTCTCTAGATACCACTTAGCACCTAAAGGAATATTATTTGGGGTCCAGCCATGGAGAAGATTTCAGTCACTACGATAAGATAAAGAATAAACACATTATAAAAAAATCACATTAGGATTTTCTTTTTAACCTGTTCCTTAAAACACTAGTGCTTAGGAAATCTAATGGAGGCAAAAGCAGTCAACGGTAGTTTAGGGTTAGGGTTAGGGTTAGGGTTAGGGTTAGTGTTAGGGTTAGGGTACGGCTTAGGGTATGGGATAGGGTACGGGTGAGGGTACGGCGTAGGGTAGGGTTTAGGGTTAGGGTTAGGGTTAGGGTTAGGGTTAGAGTACGGCTTAGGGTACGGGTGAGGGTACGGGTGAGGGTACTGCGTAGGGTATTGGTTAGGGTTAGGGTACGGCTTAGGATACGGGTTAGGGTACGGGTTAGGGTACGGCGTAGGGTAGGGGTTAGGGTTATGGTTAGGGTTAGGGTTAGGGTACGGCTTAGGGTACGGGTTAGGATACAGGTGAGGGTATGGCGTAGGGTATAGGTTAGGGTTAGGGTTAGGGTTAGGGTACGGCTTAGGATACGGGTTAGGGTATGGGTGAGGCTACGGCGTAGCGTATGGGTTAGGGTTAGGGTTAGGGTTAGGGTACGGCTTAGGGTACGGGTTAGGGTACGGGTGAGGGTACGGCGTAGGGTATGGGTTAGGGTTAGGGTTAGGGTTAGGGTTAGTTTTAGGGTTAGGGATTGGTTTAGGGTACGGGTTAGGATTAGCGTACGTGTTAGGGTTAGGGTTTGGGTTAGGGTTAGGGTACGCGTTAGGGTTAGGGTATGGGTTAGCTTTAGGGTACACGTTAGGATTAGGGTATTTATTAAACGTATCCCACTCTCTAGATACCACTTAGCACGTAAAGGAATATTATTTGGGGTCCAGCCATGGAGAAGATTTTAGTCACTAGGATAAGATAAAGAATAAACACATTATAAAAAAATCACGTTAGGATTTTCCTTTTAACCTGTTCCTTAAAACACTAGTGCTTAGGAAATCTAATGGAGGCAAAAGCAGTCAAGGGTAGTTTAGGGTTATGGTTAGGGTTAGGGTTAGGGTTAGTGTTAGGGTTAGGGTACGGCTTAGGGTATGGATAGGGTACGGGTGAGGGTACGGCGTAGGGTAGGGGTTAGGGTTAGGGTTAGGGTTAGGGTTAGGGTACGGCTTAGGGTACGGGTGAGGGTACGGGTGAGGGTACTGCGTAGGGTGTTGGTTAGGGTTAGGGTACGGCTTAGGATACGGGTTAGGGTACGGGTTAGGGTACGGCGTAGGGTAGGGGTTAGGGTTAGGGTTAGGGTTAGGGCTAGGGTACGGCTTAGGGTACGGGTTAGGTACAGGTGAGGGTACGGCGTAGGGTATAGGTTAGGGTTAGGGTTAGGGTACGGCTTAGGATACGGGTTAGGGTACGGGTGATGCTATGGCGTAGCGTATGGGTTAGGGTTAGGGTTAGGGTTAGGGTACGGCTTAGGGTACGGGTTAGGGTACGGGTGAGGGTACGGCGTAGGGTATGGGTTAGGGTTAGGGTTAGGGTTAGGGTTAGTTTTAGGGTTAGGGATTGGTTTAGGGTACGGGTTAGGATTAGCGTACGTGTTAGGGTTAGGGTTTGGGTTAGGGTTAGGGTACGCGTTAGGGTTAGGGTATGGGTTAGGGTTAGGGTACACGTTAGGATTAGGGTATTTATTAAACCTATCCCACTCTCTAGATACCACTTAGCACGTAAAGGAATATTATTTGGGGTCCAGCCATGGAGAAGATTTTAGTCACTAGGATAAGATAAAGAATAAACACATTATAAAAAAAATCACGTTAGGATTTTCCTTTTAACCTGTTCCTTAAAACACTAGTGCTTAGGAAATCTAATGGAGGCAAAAGCAGTCAAGGGTAGTTTAGGGTTAGGGTTAGGGTTAGGGTTAGGGTTAGTGTTAGGGTTAGGGTACGGCTTAGGGTATGGGATAGGGTACGGGTGAGGGTACGGCGTAGGGTAGGGGTTAGGGTTAGGGTTAGGGTTAGGGTACGGCTTAGGGTACGGGTGAGGGTACGGGTGAGGGTACTGCGTAGGGTGTTGGTTAGGGTTAGGGTACGGCTTAGGATACGGGTTAGGGTATGGGTTAGGGTACGGCATAGGGTAGGGGTTAGGGTTAGGGTTAGGGTTAGGGTTAGGGTACGGCTTAGGGTACGGGTTAGGGTACGGGTGAGGTTACGACGTAGTGTATAGGTTAGGGTTAGGGTTAGGTTTAGGGTATGGCTTAGGGTACGGGTGAGTTTACGGGTGAGGGTACGGCGTAGGGTATGGGTTAGGGTTAGGTTTAGGGTTAGGGTTAGGGTTAGGGTCAGGCTTAGGATACGGGTTAGGGTACGGTTGAGGGTACGGTGCAGCGTATGGGTTAGGGTTAGGGTTAGGGTTAGGGTACGGCTTAGGGTACGTGTTAGGTTACGGGTGAGGCTACGGCTTAGGGTATGGGTTAGGGTTAGGGTTAGGGTTAGGGTTAGTTTTAGGGTTAGGGATTGGTTTAGGGTACGGGTTAGGATTAGCGTACGTGTTATTGTTAGGGTACGCCTTAGGGTTAGGGTATGGGTTAGGGTTAGGTACACGTTAGGATTAGGGTATTTATTAAACCTATCCCACTCTCTAGATACCACTTAGCACGTAAAGGAATATTATTTGGGGTCCAGCCATGGAGAAGATTTTAGTCACTAGGATAAGATAAAGGATAAACACATTATAAAAAAATCACATTAGGATTTTCTTTTTAACCTGTTCCTTAAAACACTAGTGCTTAGGAAATCGAATGGAGGCAAAAGAAGTCAAGGGTAGTTTAGGGTTAGGGTTAGGGTTAGGGTTAGGGTTAGGGTTAGGGTACGGCTTAGGGTATGGGATAGGGTACGGGTGAGGGTACGGCGTAGGGTAGGGATTAGGGTTAGGGTTAGGTTTAGGGTTAGGGTATGGCTTAGGGTACGGGTGAGGGTACGGGTGAGGGTACTGTGTAGGGTATTTGTTAGGGTTAGGGTACGGCTTAGAATACGGGTTAGGTACGGGTTAGGGTACGGCGTAGTGTAGGGGTTAGGGTTAGGGTTAGGGTTAGTGTTAGGTTTAGGGTACGGCTTATGGTACGGGTGAGGGTACGGGTGAGGGTACTGCGTAGGGTATTGGTTAGGGTTAGGGTACGGCTTAGGATACGGGTTAGGGTACGGGTTAGGGTACGGCGTAGGGTATGGGTTAGGGTTAGGGTTAAGGTTAGGGTTAGGGTACGGCTTAGGGTACGGGTGAGGGTACGGGTGAGGGTACGGCGTAGGGTATGGGTTAGTGTTAGGGTACGGCTTAGGATACGGTCTAGGGTACGGGTTAGGTTACGGCATAGGGTATGGGTTAGGTTTAAGGTTAGGGTTAGGGTTAGGGTACGGCTTAGGGTACGGGTTAGGGTACGGGTGAGGTTACGGCGTAGGGTATAGGTTAGGGATAGGGTTAGGGATAGGGTACGGCTTAGGATACGGGTTAGGGTACGGTTTAGGGTACGGGTGAGGGTACGGCGTAGGGTATGGGTTAGGGTTAGGGGTAGGTTTAGGGTTAGTTTTAGGTTTAGGGATTGGTTTAGGGTACGGGTTAGGATTAGCGTACGTGTCAGGGTTAGGGTTTGGGTTAGGGTTAGGGTATGCGTTAGGGTTAGGGTATGGGTTAGGGTTAGGGTACACGTTAGGATTAGGGTATTTATTAAACCTATCCCACTCTGTAGATACCACTTAGCACGTAAAGGAATATTATTTGGGGTCCAGCCATGGAGGAGATTTTAGTCACTAGGATAAGATAAAGAATAAACTCATTATAATAAAATCACATTAGGATTTTCTTTTTAACCTGTTCCTTAAAACACTAGTGCTTAGGAAATCTAATGGAGGCAAAAGCAGTCAAGGGTCGTTTAGGGTTAGGGTTAGGGTTAGGGTTAGTGTTAGGGTTAGGGTACGGCTTAAGGTATGGGATAGGGTACGGGTGAGGGTACGGCGTAGGGTAGGGGTTAGGGTTAGGGTTAGGGTTAGGGTTAGGGTTAGGGTACGGCTTAGGGTACGGGTGAGGGTACGGGTGAGGTTACGGCGTAGGGTATGGGTTAGGGTTAGTGTACGGCTTCGGATACGGGCTAGGTTACGGGTTAGGGTATGGCGTAGGGTATGAGTTAGGGTTAGGTTTAGCTTTAGGGTTAGGGTTAGGGTACGGCTTAGGTTAGGGTTAGGATTAGGGTTAAGGTTAGGGTCAGGGTACGGGTTAGGGTACGGGTGAGGGTACGGTGTAGGGTATGGTTTAGGATTAGGGTTAGTGTTAAGTTTAGGTTTAGGTTTAGGGTGCGGCTTAGGGTACAAGTTAGGGTATGGGTGAGGGTATGGCGTAGGGTATGGGTTAGGGTTAGGATTAGGGTTAGATTTAGGGTTAGGGCTAGGTTTAGGGTACGGGTTAGGATTAGGGTATGTGGTAGGGTTAGGGTATGGGTTAGGGTTAGGGTACGCATTAGGATTAGGATATTTATTAAACCTATCCCACTCTCTAGATACAACTTAGCACGTAAAGGATTATTATTTGGGGTCTAGCCTTGGAGAAGATTTTAGTCACTAGGATAAGATATAGAACACACACATTACAAAGTAATGACATTCGGATTTTCTTTTTAACCTGTTCCTTACAACACTAGTGCTTAGGAAATCTATTGGTGGCAAAAGCAGTCAAGGGTAGTTTAGGGTTAGGGTTAGGGTTAGGGTTAGGGTATGGCTTAGGGTACGTGTTAGGTTATGTGTGAGGGTACGGCGTAGGGTATGGGTTACGCTTAGGGTTAGGTTTAGTTTTAGGGTTAGGGCTAAGTTAGGGTTAGGGTTAGGGTTAGGGTTAGGGTTAGGGTACGGCTTAGGGTATGGGTTAGGGTACGAGTGTGGGTACGGTGTTTGGTATGGGTTAGGGTTAGGGTTAGGGTTACTTTTAGGGTTAGGGCTAGGTTTAGGTTACGGGTTAGGATTAGGGTACGTGTTAGGGTTAGGCTATGGGTTAGGGTTAGGGTACGCCTTAGGGTTAAGGTATTTATTAAACCTATCCCACTCTCTAGATACCACTTTGCGCATAAAGGAATATTAATTGGGGTCCAGCCATGGAGAGGATTTTAGACATGAGGATATGATAAAGAACACACACATTATAAAGGAATCACATCAGGATTTTATTTTTGACCTGTTCCTTAAAACACTAGTGCTTAGGAAATCTATTGGAGGCAGAAGCAGTCAAGAGTAGTTTAGGGTTAGGGTTAAGGTTAGGGTTAGGGTTCGGCTTAGGGTACGGGTTAGGGTATGGGTGAGGGTACGGCGTAGTTTATGGGTTACGGTTAGGGTTAGTTTTAGGGTTAGGGCTAGGTTTAGGGTACGGGTTAGGATTAGTGTACAGCGTAGTGTATGGGGTAGGGGTAGGGTTAGATTGAGGGTTAGGGCTAGGTTTAGGGTACCGCTTAGGAATGGGGTACGTGTTAGGGTTAGGGTATGGGTTAGGGTTCAGTTACGCGTTAGGGATAAGGTATTCATTAGGGTTAGGGTTAGGGTTAGGGTTAGGGTTAGGGTTAAGTGTTAGGGTACGGCTTAGGGTCCGGTTTAGGGTACGACTGAGGGTAGGGCGTAAGGTATAGTTTAGGGTTAGGGTTAGGGTTAGGGTACGGCTTAGGGTACTGTTTAGGGTAAGTGTGAGGGTACGTTGTAGGGTATGGGTTAGGGTTAGGGTTAGGGTACGGCTTAGGGTACGGGTTAGGGTATGGGTGAGGGTACGGCGTAGGGTATGGGTTAGGGTTAGGGTTCAGGTTAGTTTTAGGGTTAGGGATTGGTTTAGGGTACGGGTTAGGATTAGCGTACATGTTAGGGTTAGGGTTTGGGTTAGGGTTAGGTTACGCGTTAGGGTTACAGTATGGGTTAGGGTTAGGGTACACGTTAGGATTAGGGTATTTATTAAACCTATCCCACTCTCTAGATACCACTTAGCACCTAAAGGAATATTATTTGGGGTCCAGCCATGGAGAAGATTTCAGTCACTACGATAAGATAAAGAATAAACACATTATAAAAAAATCACATTAGGATTTTCTTTTTAACCTGTTCCTTAAAACACTAGTGCTTAGGAAATCTAATGGAGGCAAAAGCAGTCAACGGTAGTTTAGGGTTAGGGTTAGGGTTAGGGTTAGGGTTAGTGTTAGGGTTAGGGTACGGCTTAGGGTATGGGATAGGGTACGGGTGAGGGTACGGCGTAGGGTAGGGTTTAGGGTTAGGGTTAGGGTTAGGGTTAGGGTTAGAGTACGGCTTAGGGTACGGGTGAGGGTACGGGTGAGGGTACTGCGTATGGTATTGGTTAGGGTTAGGGTACGGCTTAGGATACGGGTTAGGGTACGGGTTAGGGTACGGCGTAGGGTAGGGGTTAGGGTTATGGTTAGGGTTAGGGTTAGGGTACGGCTTAGGGTACGGGTTAGGATACAGGTGAGGGTATGGCGTAGGGTATAGGTTAGGGTTAGGGTTAGGGTTAGGGTACGGCTTAGGATACGGGTTAGGGTATGGGTGAGGCTACGGCGTAGCGTATGGGTTAGGGTTAGGGTTAGGGTTAGGGTACGGCTTAGGGTACGGGTTAGGGTACGGGTGAGGGTACGGCGTAGGGTATGGGTTAGGGTTAGGGTTAGGGTTAGGGTTAGTTTTAGGGTTAGGGATTGGTTTAGGGTACGGGTTAGGATTAGCGTACGTGTTAGGGTTAGGGTTTGGGTTAGGGTTAGGGTACGCGTTAGGGTTAGGGTATGGGTTAGCTTTAGTGTACACGTTAGGATTAGGGTATTTATTAAACGTATCCCACTCTCTAGATACCACTTAGCACGTAAAGGAATATTATTTGGGGTCCAGCCATGGAGAAGATTTTAGTCACTAGGATAAGATAAAGAATAAACACATTATAAAAAAATCACGTTAGGATTTTCCTTTTAACCTGTTCCTTAAAACACTAGTGCTTAGGAAATCTAATGGAGGCAAAAGCAGTCAAGGGTAGTTTAGGGTTATGGTTAGGGTTAGGGTTAGGGTTAGTGTTAGGGTTAGGGTACGGCTTAGGGTATGGATAGGGTACGGGTGAGGGTACGGCGTAGGGTAGGGGTTAGGGTTAGGGTTAGGGTTAGGGTTAGGGTACGGCTTAGGGTACGGGTGAGGGTACGGGTGAGGGTACTGCGTAGGGTGTTGGTTAGGGTTAGGGTACGGCTTAGGATACGGGTTAGGGTACGGGTTAGGGTACGGCGTAGGGTAGGGGTTAGGGTTAGGGTTAGGGTTAGGGCTAGGGTACGGCTTAGGGTACGGGTTAGGTACAGGTGAGGGTACGGCGTAGGGTATAGGTTAGGGTTAGGGTTAGGGTACGGCTTAGGATACGGGTTAGGGTACGGGTGATGCTATGGCGTAGCGTATGGGTTAGGGTTAGGGTTAGGGTTAGGGTACGGCTTAGGGTACGGGTTAGGGTACGGGTGAGGGTACGGCGTAGGGTATGGGTTAGGGTTAGGGTTAGGGTTAGGGTTAGTTTTAGGGTTAGGGATTGGTTTAGGGTACGGGTTAGGATTAGCGTACGTGTTAGGGTTAGGGTTTGGGTTAGGGTTAGGGTACGCGTTAGGGTTAGGGTATGGGTTAGGGTTAGGGTACACGTTAGGATTAGGGTATTTATTAAACCTATCCCACTCTCTAGATACCACTTAGCACGTAAAGGAATATTATTTGGGGTCCAGCCATGGAGAAGATTTTAGTCACTAGGATAAGATAAAGAATAAACACATTATAAAAAAATCACGTTAGGATTTTCCTTTTAACCTGTTCCTTAAAACACTAGTGCTTAGGAAATCTAATGGAGGCAAAAGCAGTCAAGGGTAGTTTAGGGTTAGGGTTAGGGTTAGGGTTAGGGTTAGTGTTAGGGTTAGGGTACGGCTCAGGGTATGGGATAGGGTACGGGTGAGGGTACGGCGTAGGGTAGGGGTTAGGGTTAGGGTTAGGGTTAGGGTACGGCTTAGGGTACGGGTGAGGGTACTGCGTAGGGTGTTGGTTAGGGTTAGGGTACGGCTTAGGATACGGGTTAGGGTATGGGTTAGGGTACGGCGTAGGGTAGGGGTTAGGGTTAGGGTTAGGGTTAGGGTTAGGGTACGGCTTAGGGTACGGGTTAGGGTACGGGTGAGGTTACGACGTAGTGTATAGGTTAGGGTTAGGGTTAGGTTTAGGGTATGGTTTAGGGTACGGGTGAGTTTACGGGTGAGGGTACGGCGTAGGGTATGGGTTAGGGTTAGGTTTAGGGTTAGGGTTAGGGTTAGGGTCAGGCTTAGGATACGGGTTAGGGTACGGTTGAGGGTACGGTGCAGCGTATGGGTTAGGGTTAGGGTTAGGGTTAGGGTACGGCTTAGGGTACGTGTTAGGTTACGGGTGAGGCTACGGCTTAGGGTATGGGTTAGGGTTAGGGTTAGGGTTAGGGTTAGTTTTAGGGTTAGGGATTGGTTTAGGGTACGGGTTAGGATTAGCGTACGTGTTATTGTTAGGGTACGCCTTAGGGTTAGGGTATGGGTTAGGGTTAGGTACACGTTAGGATTAGGGTATTTATTAAACCTATCCCACTCTCTAGATACCACTTAGCACGTAAAGGAATATTATTTGGGGTCCAGCCATGGAGAAGATTTTAGTCACTAGGATAAGATAAAGGATAAACACATTATAAAAAAATCACATTAGGATTTTCTTTTTAACCTGTTCCTTAAAACACTAGTGCTTAGGAAATCGAATGGAGGCAAAAGAAGTCAAGGGTAGTTTAGGGTTAGGGTTAGGGTTAGGGTTAGGGTTAGGGTTAGGGTACGGCTTAGGGTATGGGATAGGGTACGGGTGAGGGTACGGCGTAGGGTAGGGATTAGGGTTAGGGTTAGGTTTAGGGTTAGGGTATGGCTTAGGGTACGGGTGAGGGTACGGGTGAGGGTACTGTGTAGGGTATTTGTTAGGGTTAGGGTACGGCTTAGAATACGGGTTAGGTACGGGTTAGGGTACGGCGTAGTGTAGGGGTTAGGGTTAGGGTTAGGGTTAGTGTTAGGTTTAGGGTACGGCTTATGGTACGGGTGAGGGTACGGGTGAGGGTACTGCGTAGGGTATTGGTTAGGGTTAGGGTACGGCTTAGGATACGGGTTAGGGTACGGGTTAGGGTACGGCGTAGGGTATGGGTTAGGGTTAGGGTTAAGGTTAGGGTTAGGGTACGGCTTAGGGTACGGGTTAGGGTACGGGTGAGGTTACGGCGTAGGGTATAGGTTAGGGATAGGGTTAGGGATAGGGTACGGCTTAGGATACGGGTTAGGGTACGGGTTAGGGTACGGGTGAGGGTACGGCGTAGGGTATGGGTTAGGGTTAGGGGTAGGTTTAGGGTTAGTTTTAGGTTTAGGGATTGGTTTAGGGTACGGGTTAGGATTAGCGTACGTGTCAGGGTTAGGGTTTGGGTTAGGGTTAGGGTATGCGTTAGGGTTAGGGTATGGGTTAGGGTTAGGGTACACGTTAGGATTAGGGTATTTATTAAACCTATCCCACTCTGTAGATACCACTTAGCACGTAAAGGAATATTATTTGGGGTCCAGCCATGGAGGAGATTTTAGTCACTAGGATAAGATAAAGAATAAACTCATTATAATAAAATCACATTAGGATTTTCTTTTTAACCTGTTCCTTAAAACACTAGTGCTTAGGAAATCTAATGGAGGCAAAAGCAGTCAAGGGTCGTTTAGGGTTAGGGTTAGGGTTAGGGTTAGTGTTAGGGTTAGGGTACGGCTTAAGGTATGGGATAGGGTACGGGTGAGGGTACGGCGTAGGGTAGGGGTTAGGGTTAGGGTTAGGGTTAGGGTTAGGGTTAGGGTACGGCTTAGGGTACGGGTGAGGGTACGGGTGAGGTTACGGCGTAGGGTATGGGTTAGGGTTAGTGTACGGCTTCGGATACGGGCTAGGTTACGGGTTAGGGTATGGCGTAGGGTATGAGTTAGGGTTAGGTTTAGCTTTAGGGTTAGGGTAAGGGTACGGCTTAGGTTAGGGTTAGGATTAGGGTTAAGGTTAGGGTCAGGGTACGGGTTAGGGTACGGGTGAGGGTACGGTGTAGGGTATGGTTTAGGATTAGGGTTAGTGTTAAGTTTAGGTTTAGGTTTAGGGTGCGGCTTAGGGTACAAGTTAGGGTATGGGTGAGGGTATGGCGTAGGGTATGGGTTAGGGTTAGGATTAGGGTTAGATTTAGGGTTAGGGCTAGGTTTAGGGTACGGGTTAGGATTAGGGTATGTGGTAGGGTTAGGGTATGGGTTAGGGTTAGGGTACGCATTAGGATTAGGATATTTATTAAACCTATCCCACTCTCTAGATACAACTTAGCACGTAAAGGATTATTATTTGGGGTCTAGCTATGGAGAAGATTTTAGTCACTAGGATAAGATATAGAACACACACATTACAAAGTAATGACATTCGGATTTTCTTTTTAACCTGTTCCTTACAACACTAGTGCTTAGGAAATCTATTGGTGGCAAAAGCAGTCAAGGGTAGTTTAGGGTTAGGGTTAGGGTTAGGGTTAGGGTACGGCTTAGGGTACGTGTTAGGTTATGTGTGAGGGTACGGCGTAGGGTATGGGTTACGCTTAGGGTTAGGTTTAGTTTTAGGGTTAGGGCTAAGTTAGGGTTAGGGTTAGGGTTAGGGTTAGGGTTAGGGTACGGCTTAGGGTATGGGTTAGGGTACGAGTGTGGGTACGGTGTTTGGTATGGGTTAGGGTTAGGGTTAGGGTTACTTTTAGGGTTAGGGCTAGGTTTAGGTTACGGGTTAGGTTAGGGTACGTGTTAGGGTTAGGCTATGGGTTAGGGTTAGGGTACGCCTTAGGGTTAAGGTATTTATTAAACCTATCCCACTCTCTAGATACCACTTTGCGCATAAAGGAATATTAATTGGGGTCCAGCCATGGAGAGGATTTTAGACATGAGGATAAGATAAAGAACACACACATTATAAAGGAATCACATTAGGATTTTATTTTTGACCTGTTCCTTAAAACACTAGTGCTTAGGAAATCTATTGGAGGCAGAAGCAGTCAAGGGTAGTTTAGGGTTAGGGTTAAGGTTAGGGTTAGGGTTCGGCTTAGGGTACGGGTTAGGGTATGGGTGAGGGTACGGCGTAGTTTATGGGTTACGGTTAGGGTTAGTTTTAGGGTTAGGGCTAGGTTTAGGGTACGGGTTAGGATTAGTGTACAGCGTAGTGTATGGGGTAGGGGTAGGGTTAGATTGAGGGTTAGGGCTAGGTTTAGGGTACCGCTTAGGAATGGGGTACGTGTTAGGGTTAGGGTATGGGTTAGGGTTCAGTTACGCGTTAGGGATAAGGTATTCATTAGGGTTAGGGTTAGGGTTAGGTTTAGGGTTAGGGTTAAGTGTTAGGGTACGGCTTAGGGTCCGGTTTAGGGTACGACTGAGGGTAGGGCGTAAGGTATAGTTTAGGGTTAGGGTTAGGGTTAGGGTACGGCTTAGGGTACTGTTTAGGGTAAGTGTGAGGGTACGTTGTAGGGTATGGGTTAGGGTTAGGGTTAGGGTACGGCTTAGGGTACGGGTTAGGGTATGGGTGAGGGTACGGCGTAGGGTATGGGTTAGGGTTAGGGTTCAGGTTAGTTTTAGGGTTAGGGATTGGTTTAGGGTACGGGTTAGGATTAGCGTACATGTTAGGGTTAGGGTTTGGGTTAGGGTTAGGTTACGCGTTAGGGTTACAGTATGGGTTAGGGTTAGGGTACACGTTAGGATTAGGGTATTTATTAAACCTATCCCACTCTCTAGATACCACTTAGCACCTAAAGGAATATTATTTGGGGTCCAGCCATGGAGAAGATTTCAGTCACTACGATAAGATAAAGAATAAACACATTATAAAAAAATCACATTAGGATTTTCTTTTTAACCTGTTCCTTAAAACACTAGTGCTTAGGAAATCTAATGGAGGCAAAAGCAGTCAACGGTAGTTTAGGGTTAGGGTTAGGGTTAGGGTTAGGGTTAGTGTTAGGGTTAGGGTACGGCTTAGGGTATGGGATAGGGTACGGGTGAGGGTACGGCGTAGGGTAGGGTTTAGGGTTAGGGTTAGGGTTAGGGTTAGGGTTAGAGTACGGCTTAGGGTACGGGTGAGGGTACGGGTGAGGGTACTGCGTAGGGTATTGGTTAGGGTTAGGGTACGGCTTAGGATACGGGTTAGGGTACGGGTTAGGGTACGGCGTAGGGTAGGGGTTAGGGTTATGGTTAGGGTTAGGGTTAGGGTACGGCTTAGGGTACGGGTTAGGATACAGGTGAGGGTATGGCGTAGGGTATAGGTTAGGGTTAGGGTTAGGGTTAGGGTACGGCTTAGGATACGGGTTAGGGTATGGGTGAGGCTACGGCGTAGCGTATGGGTTAGGGTTAGGGTTAGGGTTAGGGTACGGCTTAGGGTACGGGTTAGGGTACGGGTGAGGGTACGGCGTAGGGTATGGGTTAGGGTTAGGGTTAGGGTTAGGGTTAGTTTTAGGGTTAGGGATTGGTTTAGGGTACGGGTTAGGATTAGCGTACGTGTTAGGGTTAGGGTTTGGGTTAGGGTTAGGGTACGCGTTAGGGTTAGGGTATGGGTTAGCTTTAGGGTACACGTTAGGATTAGGGTATTTATTAAACGTATCCCACTCTCTAGATACCACTTAGCACGTAAAGGAATATTATTTGGGGTCCAGCCATGGAGAAGATTTTAGTCACTAGGATAAGATAAAGAATAAACACATTATAAAAAAATCACGTTAGGATTTTCCTTTTAACCTGTTCCTTAAAACACTAGTGCTTAGGAAATCTAATGGAGGCAAAAGCAGTCAAGGGTAGTTTAGGGTTATGGTTAGGGTTAGGGTTAGGGTTAGTGTTAGGGTTAGGGTACGGCTTAGGGTATGGGATAGGGTACGGGTGAGGGTACGGCGTAGGATAGGGGTTAGGGTTAGGGTTAGGGTTAGGGTACGGCTTAGGGTACGGGTGAGGGTACGGGTGAGGGTACTGCGTAGGGTGTTGGTTAGGGTTAGGGTACGGCTTAGGATACGGGTTAGGGTATGGGTTAGGGTACGGCGTAGGGTAGGGGTTAGGGTTAGGGTTAGGGTTAGGGTTAGGGTACGGCTTAGGGTACGGGTTAGGGTACGGGTGAGGTTACGACGTAGTGTATAGGTTAGGGTTAGGGTTAGGGTTAGGGTATGGCTTAGGGTACGGGTGAGGTTACGGGTGAGGGTACGGCGTAGGGTATGGGTTAGGGTTAGGTTTAGGGTTAGGGTTAGGGTTAGGGTCAGGCTTAGGATACGGGTTAGGGTACGGTTGAGGGTACGGTGCAGCGTATGGGTTAGGGTTAGGGTTAGGGTTAGGGTACGGCTTAGGGTACGTGTTAGGTTACGGGTGAGGGTACGGCTTAGGGTATGGGTTAGGGTTAGGGTTAGGGTTAGGGTTAGTTTTAGGGTTAGGGATTGGTTTAGGGTACGGGTTAGGATTAGCGTACGTGTTATTGTTAGGGTACGCCTTAGGGTTAGGGTATGGGTTAGGGTTAGGTACACGTTAGGATTAGGGTATTTATTAAACCTATCCCACTCTCTAGATACCACTTAGCACGTAAAGGAATATTATTTGGGGTCCAGCCATGGAGAAGATTTTAGTCACTAGGATAAGATAAAGGATAAACACATTAAAAAAAAATCACATTAGGATTTTCTTTTTAACCTGTTCCTTAAAACACTAGTGCTTAGGAAATCGAATGGAGGCAAAAGAAGTCAAGGGTAGTTTAGGGTTAGGGTTAGGGTTAGGGTTAGGGTTAGGGTTAGGGTACGGTTTAGGGTATGTGATACGGTACGGGTGAGGGTACGGCGTAGGGTAGGGGTTAGGGTTAGGGTTAGGGTTAGGGTTAGGGTATGGCTTAGGGTACGGGTGAGGGTACGGGTGAGGGTACTGTGTAGGGTATTTGTTAGGGTTAGGGTACGGCTTAGAATACGGGTTAGGTACGGGTTAGGGTACGGCGTAGTGTAGGGGTTAGGGTTAGGGTTAGGGTTAGTGTTAGGTTTAGGGTACGGCTTATGGTACGGGTGAGGGTACGGGTGAGGGTACTGCGTAGGGTATTGGTTAGGGTTAGGGTACGGCTTAGGATACGGGTTAGGGTACGGGTTAGGGTACGGCGTAGGGTATGGGTTAGGGTTAGGGTTAGGGTACGGCTTAGGGTACGGGTGAGGGTACGGGTGAGGGTACGGCGTAGGGTATGGGTTAGTGTTAGGGTACGGCTTAGGATACGGTCTAGGGTACGGGTTAGGTTACGGCATAGGGTATGGGTTAGGTTTAAGGTTAGGGTTAGGGTTAGGGTACGGCTTAGGGTACGGGTTAGGGTACGGGTGAGGTTACGGCGTAGGGTATAGGTTAGGGATAGGGTTAGGGATAGGGTACGGCTTAGGATACGGGTTAGGGTACGGGTTAGGGTACGGGTGAGGGTACGGCGTAGGGTATGGGTTAGGGTTAGGGGTAGGTTTAGGGTTAGTTTTAGGTTTAGGGATTGGTTTAGGGTACGGTTTAGGATTAGCGTACGTGTCAGGGTTAGGGTTTGGGTTAGGGTTAGGGTATGCGTTAGGGTTAGGGTATGGGTTAGGGTTAGGGTACACGTTAGGATTAGGGTATTTATTAAACCTATCCCACTCTGTAGATACCACTTAGCACGTAAAGGAATATTATTTGGGGTCCAGCCATGGAGGAGATTTTAGTCACTAGGATAAGATAAAGAATAAACTCATTATAATAAAATCACATTAGGATTTTCTTTTTAACCTGTTCCTTAAAACACTAGTGCTTAGGAAATCTAATGGAGGCAAAAGCAGTCAAGGGTCGTTTAGGGTTAGGGTTAGGGTTAGGGTTAGTGTTAGGGTTAGGGTACGGCTTAAGGTATGGGATAGGGTACGGGTGAGGGTACGGCGTAGGGTAGGGGTTAGGGTTAGGGTTAGGGTTAGGGTTAGGGTTAGGGTACGGCTTAGGGTACGGGTGAGGGTACGGGTGAGGTTACGGCGTAGGGTATGGGTTAGGGTTAGTGTACGGCTTCGGATACGGGCTAGGTTACGGGTTAGGGTATGGCGTAGGGTATGAGTTAGGGTTAGGTTTAGCTTTAGGGTTAGGGTAAGGGTACGGCTTAGGTTAGGGTTAGGATTAGGGTTAAGGTTAGGGTCAGGGTACGGGTTAGGGTACGGGTGAGGGTACGGTGTAGGGTATGGTTTAGGATTAGGGTTAGTGTTAAGTTTAGGTTTAGGTTTAGGGTGCGGCTTAGGGTACAAGTTAGGGTATGGGTGAGGGTATGGCGTAGGGTATGGGTTAGGGTTAGGATTAGGGTTAGATTTAGGGTTAGGGCTAGGTTTAGGGTACGGGTTAGGATTAGGGTATGTGGTAGGGTTAGGGTATGGGTTAGGGTTAGGGTACGCATTAGGATTAGGATATTTATTAAACCTATCCCACTCTCTAGATACAACTTAGCACGTAAAGGATTATTATTTGGGGTCTAGCTATGGAGAAGATTTTAGTCACTAGGATAAGATATAGAACACACACATTACAAAGTAATGACATTCGGATTTTCTTTTTAACCTGTTCCTTACAACACTAGTGCTTAGGAAATCTATTGGTGGCAAAAGCAGTCAAGGGTAGTTTAGGGTTAGGGTTAGGGTTAGGGTTAGGGTACGGCTTAGGGTACGTGTTAGGTTATGTGTGAGGGTACGGCGTAGGGTATGGGTTACGCTTAGGGTTAGGTTTAGTTTTAGGGTTAGGGCTAAGTTAGGGTTAGGGTTAGGGTTAGGGTTAGGGTTAGGGTACGGCTTAGGGTATGGGTTAGGGTACGAGTGTGGGTACGGTGTTTGGTATGGGTTAGGGTTAGGGTTAGGGTTACTTTTAGGGTTAGGGCTAGGTTTAGGTTACGGGTTAGGATTAGGGTACGTGTTAGGGTTAGGCTATGGGTTAGGGTTAGGGTACGCCTTAGGGTTAAGGTATTTATTAAACCTATCCCACTCTCTAGATACCACTTTGCGCATAAAGGAATATTAATTGGGGTCCAGCCATGGAGAGGATTGTAGACATGAGGATAAGATAAAGAACACACACATTATAAAGGAATCACATTAGGATTTTATTTTTGACCTGTTCCTTAAAACACTAGTGCTTAGGAAATCTATTGGAGGCAGAAGCAGTCAAGGGTAGTTTAGGGTTAGGGTTAAGGTTAGGGTTAGGGTTCGGCTTAGGGTACGGGTTAGGGTATGGGTGAGGGTACGGCGTAGTTTATGGGTTACGGTTAGGGTTAGTTTTAGGGTTAGGGCTAGGTTTAGGGTACGGGTTAGGATTAGTGTACAGCGTAGTGTATGGGGTAGGGGTAGGGTTAGATTGAGGGTTAGGGCTAGGTTTAGGGTA
>NC_083736.1:51311341-51318841 GCF_028564815.1 Eubalaena glacialis
AGGGTTAGGGTTAGGGTTAGGGTCAGGCTTAGGATACGGGTTAGGGTACGGTTGAGGGTACGGTGCAGCGTATGGGTTAGGGTTAGGGTTAGGGTTAGGGTACGGCTTAGGGTACGTGTTAGGTTACATGTGAGGGTACGGCTTAGGGTATGGGTTAGGGTTAGGGTTAGGGTTAGGGTTAGTTTTAGGGTTAGGGATTGGTTTAGGGTACGGGTTAGGATTAGCGTACGTGTTATTGTTAGGGTACGCCTTAGGGTTAGGGTATGGGTTAGGGTTAGGTACACGTTAGGATTAGGGTATTTATTAAACCTATCCCACTCTCTAGATACCACTTAGCACGTAAAGGAATATTATTTGGGGTCCAGCCATGGAGAAGATTTTAGTCACTAGGATAAGATAAAGGATAAACACATTATAAAAAAATCACATTAGGATTTTCTTTTTAACCTGTTCCTTAAAACACTAGTGCTTAGGAAATCGAATGGAGGCAAAAGAAGTCAAGGGTAGTTTAGGGTTAGGGTTAGGGTTAGGGTTAGGGTTAGGGTTAGGGTACGGCTTAGGGTATGGGATAGGGTACGGGTGAGGGTACGGCGTAGGGTAGGGATTAGGGTTAGGGTTAGGTTTAGGGTTAGGGTATGGCTTAGGGTACGGGTGAGGGTACGGGTGAGGGTACTGTGTAGGGTATTTGTTAGGGTTAGGGTACGGCTTAGAATACGGGTTAGGTACGGGTTAGGGTACGGCGTAGTGTAGGGGTTAGGGTTAGGGTTAGGGTTAGTGTTAGGTTTAGGGTACGGCTTATGGTACGGGTGAGGGTACGGGTGAGGGTACTGCGTAGGGTATTGGTTAGGGTTAGGGTACGGCTTAGGATACGGGTTAGGGTACGGGTTAGGGTACGGCGTAGGGTATGGGTTAGGGTTAGGGTTAGGGTTAGGGTTAGGGTACGGCTTAGGGTACGGGTGAGGGTACGGGTGAGGGTACGGCGTAGGGTATGGGTTAGTGTTAGGTTACGGCTTAGGATACGGTCTAGGGTACGGGTTAGGTTACGGCATAGGGTATGGGTTAGGTTTAAGGTTAGGGTTAGGGTTAGGGTACGGCTTAGGGTACGGGTTAGGGTACGGGTGAGGTTACGGCGTAGGGTATAGGTTAGGGATAGGGTTAGGGATAGGGTACGGCTTAGGATACGGGTTAGGGTACGGGTTAGGGTACGGGTGAGGGTACGGCGTAGGGTATGGGTTAGGGTTAGGGGTAGGTTTAGGGTTAGTTTTAGGTTTAGGGATTGGTTTAGGGTACGGGTTAGGATTAGCGTACGTGTCAGGGTTAGGGTTTGGATTAGGGTTAGGGTATGCGTTAGGGTTAGGGTATGGGTTAGGGTTAGGGTACACGTTAGGATTAGGGTATTTATTAAACCTATCCCACTCTGTAGATACCACTTAGCACGTAAAGGAATATTATTTGGGGTCCAGCCATGGAGGAGATTTTAGTCACTAGGATAAGATAAAGAATAAACTCATTATAATAAAATCACATTAGGATTTTCTTTTTAACCTGTTCCTTAAAACACTAGTGCTTAGGAAATCTAATGGAGGCAAAAGCAGTCAAGGGTCGTTTAGGGTTAGGGTTAGGGTTAGGGTTAGTGTTAGGGTTAGGGTACGGCTTAAGGTATGGGATAGGGTACGGGTGAGGGTACGGCGTAGGGTAGGGGTTAGGGTTAGGGTTAGGGTTAGGGTTAGGGTTAGGGTACGGCTTAGGGTACGGGTGAGGGTACGGGTGAGGTTACGGCGTAGGGTATGGGTTAGGGTTAGTGTACGGCTTCGGATACGGGCTAGGTTACGGGTTAGGGTATGGCGTAGGGTATGAGTTAGGGTTAGGTTTAGCTTTAGGGTTAGGGTAAGGGTACGGCTTAGGTTAGGGTTAGGATTAGGGTTAAGGTTAGGGTCAGGGTACGGGTTAGGGTACGGGTGAGGGTACGGTGTAGGGTATGGTTTAGGATTAGGGTTAGTGTTAAGTTTAGGTTTAGGTTTAGGGTGCGGCTTAGGGTACAAGTTAGGGTATGGGTGAGGGTATGGCGTAGGGTATGGGTTAGGGTTAGGATTAGGGTTAGATTTAGGGTTAGGGCTAGGTTTAGGGTACGGGTTAGGATTAGGGTATGTGGTAGGGTTAGGGTATGGGTTAGGGTTAGGGTACGCATTAGGATTAGGATATTTATTAAACCTATCCCACTCTCTAGATACAACTTAGCACGTAAAGGATTATTATTTGGGGTCTAGCTATGGAGAAGATTTTAGTCACTAGGATAAGATATAGAACACACACATTACAAAGTAATGACATTCGGATTTTCTTTTTAACCTGTTCCTTACAACACTAGTGCTTAGGAAATCTATTGGTGGCAAAAGCAGTCAAGGGTAGTTTAGGGTTAGGGTTAGGGTTAGGGTTAGGGTACGGCTTAGGGTACGTGTTAGGTTATGTGTGAGGGTACGGCGTAGGGTATGGGTTACGCTTAGGGTTAGGTTTAGTTTTAGGGTTAGGGCTAAGTTAGGGTTAGGGTTAGGGTTAGGGTTAGGGTTAGGGTACGGCTTAGGGTATGGGTTAGGGTACGAGTGTGGGTACGGTGTTTGGTATGGGTTAGGGTTAGGGTTAGGGTTACTTTTAGGGTTAGGGCTAGGTTTAGGTTACGGGTTAGGATTAGGGTACGTGTTAGGGTTAGGCTATGGGTTAGGGTTAGGGTACGCCTTAGGGTTAAGGTATTTATTAAACCTATCCCACTCTCTAGATACCACTTTGCGCATAAAGGAATATTAATTGGGGTCCAGCCATGGAGAGGATTTTAGACATGAGGATAAGATAAAGAACACACACATTATAAAGGAATCACATTAGGATTTTATTTTTGACCTGTTCCTTAAAACACTAGTGCTTAGGAAATCTATTGGAGGCAGAAGCAGTCAAGGGTAGTTTAGGGTTAGGGTTAAGGTTAGGGTTAGGGTTCGGCTTAGGGTACGGGTTAGGGTATGGGTGAGGGTACGGCGTAGTTTATGGGTTACGGTTAGGGTTAGTTTTAGGGTTAGGGCTAGGTTTAGGGTACGGGTTAGGATTAGTGTACAGCGTAGTGTATGGGGTAGGGGTAGGGTTAGATTGAGGGTTAGGGCTAGGTTTAGGGTACCGCTTAGGAATGGGGTACGTGTTAGGGTTAGGGTATGGGTTAGGGTTCAGTTACGCGTTAGGGATAAGGTATTCATTAGGGTTAGGGTTAGGGTTAGGTTTAGGGTTAGGGTTAAGTGTTAGGGTACGGCTTAGGGTCCGGTTTAGGGTACGACTGAGGGTAGGGCGTAAGGTATAGTTTAGGGTTAGGGTTAGGGTTAGGGTACGGCTTAGGGTACTGTTTAGGGTAAGTGTGAGGGTACGTTGTAGGGTATGGGTTAGGGTTAGGGTTAGGGTACGGCTTAGGGTACGGGTTAGGGTATGGGTGAGGGTACGGCGTAGGGTATGGGTTAGGGTTAGGGTTCAGGTTAGTTTTAGGGTTAGGGATTGGTTTAGGGTACGGGTTAGGATTAGCGTACATGTTAGGGTTAGGGTTTGGGTTAGGGTTAGGTTACGCGTTAGGGTTACAGTATGGGTTAGGGTTAGGGTACACGTTAGGATTAGGGTATTTATTAAACCTATCCCACTCTCTAGATACCACTTAGCACCTAAAGGAATATTATTTGGGGTCCAGCCATGGAGAAGATTTCAGTCACTACGATAAGATAAAGAATAAACACATTATAAAAAAATCACATTAGGATTTTCTTTTTAACCTGTTCCTTAAAACACTAGTGCTTAGGAAATCTAATGGAGGCAAAAGCAGTCAACGGTAGTTTAGGGTTAGGGTTAGGGTTAGGGTTAGGGTTAGTGTTAGGGTTAGGGTACGGCTTAGGGTATGGGATAGGGTACGGGTGAGGGTACGGCGTAGGGTAGGGTTTAGGGTTAGGGTTAGGGTTAGGGTTAGGGTTAGAGTACGGCTTAGGGTACGGGTGAGGGTACGGGTGAGGGTACTGCGTAGGGTATTGGTTAGGGTTAGGGTACGGCTTAGGATACGGGTTAGGGTACGGGTTAGGGTACGGCGTAGGGTAGGGGTTAGGGTTATGGTTAGGGTTAGGGTTAGGGTACGGCTTAGGGTACGGGTTAGGATACAGGTGAGGGTATGGCGTAGGGTATAGGTTAGGGTTAGGGTTAGGGTTAGGGTACGGCTTAGGATACGGGTTAGGGTATGGGTGAGGCTACGGCGTAGCGTATGGGTTAGGGTTAGGGTTAGGGTTAGGGTACGGCTTAGGGTACGGGTTAGGGTACGGGTGAGGGTACGGCGTAGGGTATGGGTTAGGGTTAGGGTTAGGGTTAGGGTTAGTTTTAGGGTTAGGGATTGGTTTAGGGTACGGGTTAGGATTAGCGTACGTGTTAGGGTTAGGGTTTGGGTTAGGGTTAGGGTACGCGTTAGGGTTAGGGTATGGGTTAGCTTTAGGGTACACGTTAGGATTAGGGTATTTATTAAACGTATCCCACTCTCTAGATACCACTTAGCACGTAAAGGAATATTATTTGGGGTCCAGCCATGGAGAAGATTTTAGTCACTAGGATAAGATAAAGAATAAACACATTATAAAAAAATCACGTTAGGATTTTCCTTTTAACCTGTTCCTTAAAACACTAGTGCTTAGGAAATCTAATGGAGGCAAAAGCAGTCAAGGGTAGTTTAGGGTTATGGTTAGGGTTAGGGTTAGGGTTAGTGTTAGGGTTAGGGTACGGCTTAGGGTATGGGATAGGGTACGGGTGAGGGTACGGCGTAGGGTAGGGGTTAGGGTTAGGGTTAGGGTTAGGGTTAGGGTACGGCTTAGGGTACGGGTGAGGGTACGGGTGAGGGTACTGCGTAGGGTGTTGGTTAGGGTTAGGGTACGGCTTAGGATACGGGTTAGGGTACGGGTTAGGGTACGGCGTAGGGTAGGGGTTAGGGTTAGGGTTAGGGTTAGGGCTAGGGTACGGCTTAGGGTACGGGTTAGGTACAGGTGAGGGTACGGCGTAGGGTATAGGTTAGGGTTAGGGTTAGGGTACGGCTTAGGATACGGGTTAGGGTACGGGTGATGCTATGGCGTAGCGTATGGGTTAGGGTTAGGGTTAGGGTTAGGGTACGGCTTAGGGTACGGGTTAGGGTACGGGTGAGGGTACGGCGTAGGGTATGGGTTAGGGTTAGGGTTAGGGTTAGGGTTAGTTTTAGGGTTAGGGATTGGTTTAGGGTACGGGTTAGGATTAGCGTACGTGTTAGGGTTAGGGTTTGGGTTAGGGTTAGGGTACGCGTTAGGGTTAGGGTATGGGTTAGGGTTAGGGTACACGTTAGGATTAGGGTATTTATTAAACCTATCCCACTCTCTAGATACCACTTAGCACGTAAAGGAATATTATTTGGGGTCCAGCCATGGAGAAGATTTTAGTCACTAGGATAAGATAAAGGATAAACACATTATAAAAAAATCACATTAGGATTTTCTTTTTAACCTGTTCCTTAAAACACTAGTGCTTAGGAAATCGAATGGAGGCAAAAGAAGTCAAGGGTAGTTTAGGGTTAGGGTTAGGGTTAGGGTTAGGTTTAGGGTTAGGGTACGGCTTAGGGTATGGGATAGGGTACGGGTGAGGGTACGGCGTAGGGTAGGGATTAGGGTTAGGGTTAGGTTTAGGGTTAGGGTATGGCTTAGGGTACGGGTGAGGGTACGGGTGAGGGTACTGCGTAGGGTGTTGGTTAGGGTTAGGGTACGGCTTAGGATACGGGTTAGGGTATGGGTTAGGGTACGGCGTAGGGTAGGGGTTAGGGTTAGGGTTAGGGTTAGGGTTAGGGTTAGGGTACGGCTTAGGGTACGGGTTAGGGTACGGGTGAGGTTACGACGTAGTGTATAGGTTAGGGTTAGGGTTAGGGTTAGGGTATGGCTTAGGGTATGGGTGAGGTTACGGGTGAGGGTACGGCGTAGGGTATGGGTTAGGGTTAGGTTTAGTGTTAGGGTTAGGGTTAGGGTCAGGCTTAGGATACGGGTTAGGGTACGGTTGAGGGTACGGTGCAGCGTATGGGTTAGGGTTAGGGTTAGGGTTAGGGTACGGCTTAGGGTACGTGTTAGGTTACGGGTGAGGGTACGGCTTAGGGTATGGGTTAGGGTTAGGGTTAGGGTTAGGGTTAGTTTTAGGGTTAGGGATTGGTTTAGGGTACGGGTTAGGATTAGCGTACGTGTTATTGTTAGGGTACGCCTTAGGGTTAGGGTATGGGTTAGGGTTAGGTACACGTTAGGATTAGGGTATTTATTAAACCTATCCCACTCTCTAGATACCACTTAGCACGTAAAGGAATATTATTTGGGGTCCAGCCATGGAGAAGATTTTAGTCACTAGGATAAGATAAAGGATAAACACATTATAAAAAAATCACATTAGGATTTTCTTTTTAACCTGTTCCTTAAAACACTAGTGCTTAGGAAATCGAATGGAGGCAAAAGAAGTCAAGGGTAGTTTAGGGTTAGGGTTAGGGTTAGGGTTAGGGTTAGGGTTAGGGTACGGTTTAGGGTATGTGATACGGTACGGGTGAGGGTACGGCGTAGGGTAGGGGTTAGGGTTAGGTTTAGGGTTAGGGTTAGGGTATGGCTTAGGGTACGGGTGAGGGTACGGGTGAGGGTACTGTGTAGGGTATTTGTTAGGGTTAGGGTACGGCTTAGAATACGGGTTAGGTACGGGTTAGGGTACGGCGTAGTGTAGGGGTTAGGGTTAGGGTTAGGGTTAGTGTTAGGTTTAGGGTACGGCTTATGGTACGGGTGAGGGTACGGGTGAGGGTACTGCGTAGGGTATTGGTTAGGGTTAGGGTACGGCTTAGGATACGGGTTAGGGTACGGGTTAGGGTACGGCGTAGGGTATGGGTTAGGGTTAGGGTTAGGGTACGGCTTAGGGTACGGGTGAGGGTACGGGTGAGGGTACGGCGTAGGGTATGGGTTAGTGTTAGGGTACGGCTTAGGATACGGTCTAGGGTACGGGTTAGGTTACGGCATAGGGTATGGGTTAGGTTTAAGGTTAGGGTTAGGGTTAGGGTACGGCTTAGGGTACGGGTTAGGGTACGGGTGAGGTTACGGCGTAGGGTATAGGTTAGGGATAGGGTTAGGGATAGGGTACGGCTTAGGATACGGGTTAGGGTACGGGTTAGGGTACGGGTGAGGGTACGGCGTAGGGTATGGGTTAGGGTTAGGGGTAGGTTTAGGGTTAGTTTTAGGTTTAGGGATTGGTTTAGGGTACGGGTTAGGATTAGCGTACGTGTCAGGGTTAGGGTTTGGGTTAGGGTTAGGGTATGCGTTAGGGTTAGGGTATGGGTTAGGGTTAGGGTACACGTTAGGATTAGGGTATTTATTAAACCTATCCCACTCTGTAGATACCACTTAGCACGTAAAGGAATATTATTTGGGGTCCAGCCATGGAGGATATTTTAGTCACTAGGATAAGATA
>NC_083736.1:51323841-51355803 GCF_028564815.1 Eubalaena glacialis
GGTACGGGTGAGGGTACTGCGTAGGGTATTGGTTAGGGTTAGGGTACGGCTTAGGATACGGGTTAGGGTACGGGTTAGGGTACGGCGTAGGGTATGGGTTAGGGTTAGGGTTAGGGTTAGGGTTAGGGTACGGCTTAGGGTACGGGTGAGGGTACGGGTGAGGGTACGGCGTAGGGTATGGGTTAGTGTTAGGTTACGGCTTAGGATACGGTCTAGGGTACGGGTTAGGTTACGGCATAGGGTATGGGTTAGGTTTAAGGTTAGGGTTAGGGTTAGGGTACGGCTTAGGGTACGGGTTAGGGTACGGGTGAGGTTACGGCGTAGGGTATAGGTTAGGGATAGGGTTAGGGATAGGGTACGGCTTAGGATACGGGTTAGGGTACGGGTTAGGGTACGGGTGAGGGTACGGCGTAGGGTATGGGTTAGGGTTAGGGGTAGGTTTAGGGTTAGTTTTAGGTTTAGGGATTGGTTTAGGGTACGGGTTAGGATTAGCGTACGTGTCAGGGTTAGGGTTTGGATTAGGGTTAGGGTATGCGTTAGGGTTAGGGTATGGGTTAGGGTTAGGGTACACGTTAGGATTAGGGTATTTATTAAACCTATCCCACTCTGTAGATACCACTTAGCACGTAAAGGAATATTATTTGGGGTCCAGCCATGGAGGAGATTTTAGTCACTAGGATAAGATAAAGAATAAACTCATTATAATAAAATCACATTAGGATTTTCTTTTTAACCTGTTCCTTAAAACACTAGTGCTTAGGAAATCTAATGGAGGCAAAAGCAGTCAAGGGTCGTTTAGGGTTAGGGTTAGGGTTAGGGTTAGTGTTAGGGTTAGGGTACGGCTTAAGGTATGGGATAGGGTACGGGTGAGGGTACGGCGTAGGGTAGGGGTTAGGGTTAGGGTTAGGGTTAGGGTTAGGGTTAGGGTACGGCTTAGGGTACGGGTGAGGGTACGGGTGAGGTTACGGCGTAGGGTATGGGTTAGGGTTAGTGTACGGCTTCGGATACGGGCTAGGTTACGGGTTAGGGTATGGCGTAGGGTATGAGTTAGGGTTAGGTTTAGCTTTAGGGTTAGGGTAAGGGTACGGCTTAGGTTAGGGTTAGGATTAGGGTTAAGGTTAGGGTCAGGGTACGGGTTAGGGTACGGGTGAGGGTACGGTGTAGGGTATGGTTTAGGATTAGGGTTAGTGTTAAGTTTAGGTTTAGGTTTAGGGTGCGGCTTAGGGTACAAGTTAGGGTATGGGTGAGGGTATGGCGTAGGGTATGGGTTAGGGTTAGGATTAGGGTTAGATTTAGGGTTAGGGCTAGGTTTAGGGTACGGGTTAGGATTAGGGTATGTGGTAGGGTTAGGGTATGGGTTAGGGTTAGGGTACGCATTAGGATTAGGATATTTATTAAACCTATCCCACTCTCTAGATACAACTTAGCACGTAAAGGATTATTATTTGGGGTCTAGCTATGGAGAAGATTTTAGTCACTAGGATAAGATATAGAACACACACATTACAAAGTAATGACATTCGGATTTTCTTTTTAACCTGTTCCTTACAACACTAGTGCTTAGGAAATCTATTGGTGGCAAAAGCAGTCAAGGGTAGTTTAGGGTTAGGGTTAGGGTTAGGGTTAGGGTACGGCTTAGGGTACGTGTTAGGTTATGTGTGAGGGTACGGCGTAGGGTATGGGTTACGCTTAGGGTTAGGTTTAGTTTTAGGGTTAGGGCTAAGTTAGGGTTAGGGTTAGGGTTAGGGTTAGGGTTAGGGTACGGCTTAGGGTATGGGTTAGGGTACGAGTGTGGGTACGGTGTTTGGTATGGGTTAGGGTTAGGGTTAGGGTTACTTTTAGGGTTAGGGCTAGGTTTAGGTTACGGGTTAGGATTAGGGTACGTGTTAGGGTTAGGCTATGGGTTAGGGTTAGGGTACGCCTTAGGGTTAAGGTATTTATTAAACCTATCCCACTCTCTAGATACCACTTTGCGCATAAAGGAATATTAATTGGGGTCCAGCCATGGAGAGGATTTTAGACATGAGGATAAGATAAAGAACACACACATTATAAAGGAATCACATTAGGATTTTATTTTTGACCTGTTCCTTAAAACACTAGTGCTTAGGAAATCTATTGGAGGCAGAAGCAGTCAAGGGTAGTTTAGGGTTAGGGTTAAGGTTAGGGTTAGGGTTCGGCTTAGGGTACGGGTTAGGGTATGGGTGAGGGTACGGCGTAGTTTATGGGTTACGGTTAGGGTTAGTTTTAGGGTTAGGGCTAGGTTTAGGGTACGGGTTAGGATTAGTGTACAGCGTAGTGTATGGGGTAGGGGTAGGGTTAGATTGAGGGTTAGGGCTAGGTTTAGGGTACCGCTTAGGAATGGGGTACGTGTTAGGGTTAGGGTATGGGTTAGGGTTCAGTTACGCGTTAGGGATAAGGTATTCATTAGGGTTAGGGTTAGGGTTAGGTTTAGGGTTAGGGTTAAGTGTTAGGGTACGGCTTAGGGTCCGGTTTAGGGTACGACTGAGGGTAGGGCGTAAGGTATAGTTTAGGGTTAGGGTTAGGGTTAGGGTACGGCTTAGGGTACTGTTTAGGGTAAGTGTGAGGGTACGTTGTAGGGTATGGGTTAGGGTTAGGGTTAGGGTACGGCTTAGGGTACGGGTTAGGGTATGGGTGAGGGTACGGCGTAGGGTATGGGTTAGGGTTAGGGTTCAGGTTAGTTTTAGGGTTAGGGATTGGTTTAGGGTACGGGTTAGGATTAGCGTACATGTTAGGGTTAGGGTTTGGGTTAGGGTTAGGTTACGCGTTAGGGTTACAGTATGGGTTAGGGTTAGGGTACACGTTAGGATTAGGGTATTTATTAAACCTATCCCACTCTCTAGATACCACTTAGCACCTAAAGGAATATTATTTGGGGTCCAGCCATGGAGAAGATTTCAGTCACTACGATAAGATAAAGAATAAACACATTATAAAAAAATCACATTAGGATTTTCTTTTTAACCTGTTCCTTAAAACACTAGTGCTTAGGAAATCTAATGGAGGCAAAAGCAGTCAACGGTAGTTTAGGGTTAGGGTTAGGGTTAGGGTTAGGGTTAGTGTTAGGGTTAGGGTACGGCTTAGGGTATGGGATAGGGTACGGGTGAGGGTACGGCGTAGGGTAGGGTTTAGGGTTAGGGTTAGGGTTAGGGTTAGGGTTAGAGTACGGCTTAGGGTACGGGTGAGGGTACGGGTGAGGGTACTGCGTAGGGTATTGGTTAGGGTTAGGGTACGGCTTAGGATACGGGTTAGGGTACGGGTTAGGGTACGGCGTAGGGTAGGGGTTAGGGTTATGGTTAGGGTTAGGGTTAGGGTACGGCTTAGGGTACGGGTTAGGATACAGGTGAGGGTATGGCGTAGGGTATAGGTTAGGGTTAGGGTTAGGGTTAGGGTACGGCTTAGGATACGGGTTAGGGTATGGGTGAGGCTACGGCGTAGCGTATGGGTTAGGGTTAGGGTTAGGGTTAGGGTACGGCTTAGGGTACGGGTTAGGGTACGGGTGAGGGTACGGCGTAGGGTATGGGTTAGGGTTAGGGTTAGGGTTAGGGTTAGTTTTAGGGTTAGGGATTGGTTTAGGGTACGGGTTAGGATTAGCGTACGTGTTAGGGTTAGGGTTTGGGTTAGGGTTAGGGTACGCGTTAGGGTTAGGGTATGGGTTAGCTTTAGGGTACACGTTAGGATTAGGGTATTTATTAAACGTATCCCACTCTCTAGATACCACTTAGCACGTAAAGGAATATTATTTGGGGTCCAGCCATGGAGAAGATTTTAGTCACTAGGATAAGATAAAGAATAAACACATTATAAAAAAATCACGTTAGGATTTTCCTTTTAACCTGTTCCTTAAAACACTAGTGCTTAGGAAATCTAATGGAGGCAAAAGCAGTCAAGGGTAGTTTAGGGTTATGGTTAGGGTTAGGGTTAGGGTTAGTGTTAGGGTTAGGGTACGGCTTAGGGTATGGGATAGGGTACGGGTGAGGGTACGGCGTAGGGTAGGGGTTAGGGTTAGGGTTAGGGTTAGGGTTAGGGTACGGCTTAGGGTACGGGTGAGGGTACGGGTGAGGGTACTGCGTAGGGTGTTGGTTAGGGTTAGGGTACGGCTTAGGATACGGGTTAGGGTACGGGTTAGGGTACGGCGTAGGGTAGGGGTTAGGGTTAGGGTTAGGGTTAGGGCTAGGGTACGGCTTAGGGTACGGGTTAGGTACAGGTGAGGGTACGGCGTAGGGTATAGGTTAGGGTTAGGGTTAGGGTACGGCTTAGGATACGGGTTAGGGTACGGGTGATGCTATGGCGTAGCGTATGGGTTAGGGTTAGGGTTAGGGTTAGGGTACGGCTTAGGGTACGGGTTAGGGTACGGGTGAGGGTACGGCGTAGGGTATGGGTTAGGGTTAGGGTTAGGGTTAGGGTTAGTTTTAGGGTTAGGGATTGGTTTAGGGTACGGGTTAGGATTAGCGTACGTGTTAGGGTTAGGGTTTGGGTTAGGGTTAGGGTACGCGTTAGGGTTAGGGTATGGGTTAGGGTTAGGGTACACGTTAGGATTAGGGTATTTATTAAACCTATCCCACTCTCTAGATACCACTTAGCACGTAAAGGAATATTATTTGGGGTCCAGCCATGGAGAAGATTTTAGTCACTAGGATAAGATAAAGAATAAACACATTATAAAAAAATCACGTTAGGATTTTCCTTTTAACCTGTTCCTTAAAACACTAGTGCTTAGGAAATCTAATGGAGGCAAAAGCAGTCAAGGGTAGTTTAGGGTTATGGTTAGGGTTAGGGTTAGGGTTAGTGTTAGGGTTAGGGTACGGCTTAGGGTATGGGATAGGGTACGGGTGAGGGTACGGCGTAGGGTAGGGGTTAGGGTTAGGGTTAGGGTTAGGGTACGGCTTAGGGTACGGGTGAGGGTACGGGTGAGGGTACTGCGTAGGGTGTTGGTTAGGGTTAGGGTACGGCTTAGGATACGGGTTAGGGTATGGGTTAGGGTACGGCGTAGGGTAGGGGTTAGGGTTAGGGTTAGGGTTAGGGTTAGGGTTAGGGTACGGCTTAGGGTACGGGTTAGGGTACGGGTGAGGTTACGACGTAGTGTATAGGTTAGGGTTAGGGTTAGGGTTAGGGTATGGCTTAGGGTACGGGTGAGGTTACGGGTGAGGGTACGGCGTAGGGTATGGGTTAGGGTTAGGTTTAGGGTTAGGGTTAGGGTTAGGGTCAGGCTTAGGATACGGGTTAGGGTACGGTTGAGGGTACGGTGCAGCGTATGGGTTAGGGTTAGGGTTAGGGTTAGGGTACGGCTTAGGGTACGTGTTAGGTTACGGGTGAGGGTACGGCTTAGGGTATGGGTTAGGGTTAGGGTTAGGGTTAGGGTTAGTTTTAGGGTTAGGGATTGGTTTAGGGTACGGGTTAGGATTAGCGTACGTGTTATTGTTAGGGTACGCCTTAGGGTTAGGGTATGGGTTAGGGTTAGGTACACGTTAGGATTAGGGTATTTATTAAACCTATCCCACTCTCTAGATACCACTTAGCACGTAAAGGAATATTATTTGGGGTCCAGCCATGGAGAAGATTTTAGTCACTAGGATAAGATAAAGGATAAACACATTATAAAAAAATCACATTAGGATTTTCTTTTTAACCTGTTCCTTAAAACACTAGTGCTTAGGAAATCGAATGGAGGCAAAAGAAGTCAAGGGTAGTTTAGGGTTAGGGTTAGGGTTAGGGTTAGGGTTAGGGTTAGGGTACGGCTTAGGGTATGGGATAGGGTACGGGTGAGGGTACGGCGTAGGGTAGGGATTAGGGTTAGGGTTAGGTTTAGGGTTAGGGTATGGCTTAGGGTACGGGTGAGGGTACGGGTGAGGGTACTGTGTAGGGTATTTGTTAGGGTTAGGGTACGGCTTAGAATACGGGTTAGGTACGGGTTAGGGTACGGCGTAGTGTAGGGGTTAGGGTTAGGGTTAGGGTTAGTGTTAGGTTTAGGGTACGGCTTATGGTACGGGTGAGGGTACGGGTGAGGGTACTGCGTAGGGTATTGGTTAGGGTTAGGGTACGGCTTAGGATACGGGTTAGGGTACGGGTTAGGGTACGGCGTAGGGTATGGGTTAGGGTTAGGGTTAGGGTTAGGGTTAGGGTACGGCTTAGGGTACGGGTGAGGGTACGGGTGAGGGTACGGCGTAGGGTATGGGTTAGTGTTAGGTTACGGCTTAGGATACGGTCTAGGGTACGGGTTAGGTTACGGCATAGGGTATGGGTTAGGTTTAAGGTTAGGGTTAGGGTTAGGGTACGGCTTAGGGTACGGGTTAGGGTACGGGTGAGGTTACGGCGTAGGGTATAGGTTAGGGATAGGGTTAGGGATAGGGTACGGCTTAGGATACGGGTTAGGGTACGGGTTAGGGTACGGGTGAGGGTACGGCGTAGGGTATGGGTTAGGGTTAGGGGTAGGTTTAGGGTTAGTTTTAGGTTTAGGGATTGGTTTAGGGTACGGGTTAGGATTAGCGTACGTGTCAGGGTTAGGGTTTGGATTAGGGTTAGGGTATGCGTTAGGGTTAGGGTATGGGTTAGGGTTAGGGTACACGTTAGGATTAGGGTATTTATTAAACCTATCCCACTCTGTAGATACCACTTAGCACGTAAAGGAATATTATTTGGGGTCCAGCCATGGAGGAGATTTTAGTCACTAGGATAAGATAAAGAATAAACTCATTATAATAAAATCACATTAGGATTTTCTTTTTAACCTGTTCCTTAAAACACTAGTGCTTAGGAAATCTAATGGAGGCAAAAGCAGTCAAGGGTCGTTTAGGGTTAGGGTTAGGGTTAGGGTTAGTGTTAGGGTTAGGGTACGGCTTAAGGTATGGGATAGGGTACGGGTGAGGGTACGGCGTAGGGTAGGGGTTAGGGTTAGGGTTAGGGTTAGGGTTAGGGTTAGGGTACGGCTTAGGGTACGGGTGAGGGTACGGGTGAGGTTACGGCGTAGGGTATGGGTTAGGGTTAGTGTACGGCTTCGGATACGGGCTAGGTTACGGGTTAGGGTATGGCGTAGGGTATGAGTTAGGGTTAGGTTTAGCTTTAGGGTTAGGGTAAGGGTACGGCTTAGGTTAGGGTTAGGATTAGGGTTAAGGTTAGGGTCAGGGTACGGGTTAGGGTACGGGTGAGGGTACGGTGTAGGGTATGGTTTAGGATTAGGGTTAGTGTTAAGTTTAGGTTTAGGTTTAGGGTGCGGCTTAGGGTACAAGTTAGGGTATGGGTGAGGGTATGGCGTAGGGTATGGGTTAGGGTTAGGATTAGGGTTAGATTTAGGGTTAGGGCTAGGTTTAGGGTACGGGTTAGGATTAGGGTATGTGGTAGGGTTAGGGTATGGGTTAGGGTTAGGGTACGCATTAGGATTAGGATATTTATTAAACCTATCCCACTCTCTAGATACAACTTAGCACGTAAAGGATTATTATTTGGGGTCTAGCTATGGAGAAGATTTTAGTCACTAGGATAAGATATAGAACACACACATTACAAAGTAATGACATTCGGATTTTCTTTTTAACCTGTTCCTTACAACACTAGTGCTTAGGAAATCTATTGGTGGCAAAAGCAGTCAAGGGTAGTTTAGGGTTAGGGTTAGGGTTAGGGTTAGGGTACGGCTTAGGGTACGTGTTAGGTTATGTGTGAGGGTACGGCGTAGGGTATGGGTTACGCTTAGGGTTAGGTTTAGTTTTAGGGTTAGGGCTAAGTTAGGGTTAGGGTTAGGGTTAGGGTTAGGGTTAGGGTACGGCTTAGGGTATGGGTTAGGGTACGAGTGTGGGTACGGTGTTTGGTATGGGTTAGGGTTAGGGTTAGGGTTACTTTTAGGGTTAGGGCTAGGTTTAGGTTACGGGTTAGGATTAGGGTACGTGTTAGGGTTAGGCTATGGGTTAGGGTTAGGGTACGCCTTAGGGTTAAGGTATTTATTAAACCTATCCCACTCTCTAGATACCACTTTGCGCATAAAGGAATATTAATTGGGGTCCAGCCATGGAGAGGATTTTAGACATGAGGATAAGATAAAGAACACACACATTATAAAGGAATCACATTAGGATTTTATTTTTGACCTGTTCCTTAAAACACTAGTGCTTAGGAAATCTATTGGAGGCAGAAGCAGTCAAGGGTAGTTTAGGGTTAGGGTTAAGGTTAGGGTTAGGGTTCGGCTTAGGGTACGGGTTAGGGTATGGGTGAGGGTACGGCGTAGTTTATGGGTTACGGTTAGGGTTAGTTTTAGGGTTAGGGCTAGGTTTAGGGTACGGGTTAGGATTAGTGTACAGCGTAGTGTATGGGGTAGGGGTAGGGTTAGATTGAGGGTTAGGGCTAGGTTTAGGGTACCGCTTAGGAATGGGGTACGTGTTAGGGTTAGGGTATGGGTTAGGGTTCAGTTACGCGTTAGGGATAAGGTATTCATTAGGGTTAGGGTTAGGGTTAGGTTTAGGGTTAGGGTTAAGTGTTAGGGTACGGCTTAGGGTCCAGTTTAGGGTACGACTGAGGGTAGGGCGTAAGGTATAGTTTAGGGTTAGGGTTAGGGTTAGGGTACGGCTTAGGGTACTGTTTAGGGTAAGTGTGAGGGTACGTTGTAGGGTATGGGTTAGGGTTAGGGTTAGGGTACGGCTTAGGGTACGGGTTAGGGTATGGGTGAGGGTACGGCGTAGGGTATGGGTTAGGGTTAGGGTTCAGGTTAGTTTTAGGGTTAGGGATTGGTTTAGGGTACGGGTTAGGATTAGCGTACATGTTAGGGTTAGGGTTTGGGTTAGGGTTAGGTTACGCGTTAGGGTTACAGTATGGGTTAGGGTTAGGGTACACGTTAGGATTAGGGTATTTATTAAACCTATCCCACTCTCTAGATACCACTTAGCACCTAAAGGAATATTATTTGGGGTCCAGCCATGGAGAAGATTTCAGTCACTACGATAAGATAAAGAATAAACACATTATAAAAAAATCACATTAGGATTTTCTTTTTAACCTGTTCCTTAAAACACTAGTGCTTAGGAAATCTAATGGAGGCAAAAGCAGTCAACGGTAGTTTAGGGTTAGGGTTAGGGTTAGGGTTAGGGTTAGTGTTAGGGTTAGGGTACGGCTTAGGGTATGGGATAGGGTACGGGTGAGGGTACGGCGTAGGGTAGGGTTTAGGGTTAGGGTTAGGGTTAGGGTTAGGGTTAGAGTACGGCTTAGGGTACGGGTGAGGGTACGGGTGAGGGTACTGCGTAGGGTATTGGTTAGGGTTAGGGTACGGCTTAGGATACGGGTTAGGGTACGGGTTAGGGTACGGCGTAGGGTAGGGGTTAGGGTTATGGTTAGGGTTAGGGTTAGGGTACGGCTTAGGGTACGGGTTAGGATACAGGTGAGGGTATGGCGTAGGGTATAGGTTAGGGTTAGGGTTAGGGTTAGGGTACGGCTTAGGATACGGGTTAGGGTATGGGTGAGGCTACGGCGTAGCGTATGGGTTAGGGTTAGGGTTAGGGTTAGGGTACGGCTTAGGGTACGGGTTAGGGTACGGGTGAGGGTACGGCGTAGGGTATGGGTTAGGGTTAGGGTTAGGGTTAGGGTTAGTTTTAGGGTTAGGGATTGGTTTAGGGTACGGGTTAGGATTAGCGTACGTGTTAGGGTTAGGGTTTGGGTTAGGGTTAGGGTACGCGTTAGGGTTAGGGTATGGGTTAGCTTTAGGGTACACGTTAGGATTAGGGTATTTATTAAACGTATCCCACTCTCTAGATACCACTTAGCACGTAAAGGAATATTATTTGGGGTCCAGCCATGGAGAAGATTTTAGTCACTAGGATAAGATAAAGAATAAACACATTATAAAAAAATCACGTTAGGATTTTCCTTTTAACCTGTTCCTTAAAACACTAGTGCTTAGGAAATCTAATGGAGGCAAAAGCAGTCAAGGGTAGTTTAGGGTTATGGTTAGGGTTAGGGTTAGGGTTAGTGTTAGGGTTAGGGTACGGCTTAGGGTATGGGATAGGGTACGGGTGAGGGTACGGCGTAGGGTAGGGGTTAGGGTTAGGGTTAGGGTTAGGGTTAGGGTACGGCTTAGGGTACGGGTGAGGGTACGGGTGAGGGTACTGCGTAGGGTGTTGGTTAGGGTTAGGGTACGGCTTAGGATACGGGTTAGGGTACGGGTTAGGGTACGGCGTAGGGTAGGGGTTAGGGTTAGGGTTAGGGTTAGGGCTAGGGTACGGCTTAGGGTACGGGTTAGGTACAGGTGAGGGTACGGCGTAGGGTATAGGTTAGGGTTAGGGTTAGGGTACGGCTTAGGATACGGGTTAGGGTACGGGTGATGCTATGGCGTAGCGTATGGGTTAGGGTTAGGGTTAGGGTTAGGGTACGGCTTAGGGTACGGGTTAGGGTACGGGTGAGGGTACGGCGTAGGGTATGGGTTAGGGTTAGGGTTAGGGTTAGGGTTAGTTTTAGGGTTAGGGATTGGTTTAGGGTACGGGTTAGGATTAGCGTACGTGTTAGGGTTAGGGTTTGGGTTAGGGTTAGGGTACGCGTTAGGGTTAGGGTATGGGTTAGGGTTAGGGTACACGTTAGGATTAGGGTATTTATTAAACCTATCCCACTCTCTAGATACCACTTAGCACGTAAAGGAATATTATTTGGGGTCCAGCCATGGAGAAGATTTTAGTCACTAGGATAAGATAAAGAATAAACACATTATAAAAAAATCACGTTAGGATTTTCCTTTTAACCTGTTCCTTAAAACACTAGTGCTTAGGAAATCTAATGGAGGCAAAAGCAGTCAAGGGTAGTTTAGGGTTAGGGTTAGGGTTAGGGTTAGGGTTAGTGTTAGGGTTAGGGTACGGCTCAGGGTATGGGATAGGGTACGGGTGAGGGTACGGCGTAGGGTAGGGGTTAGGGTTAGGGTTAGGGTTAGGGTACGGCTTAGGGTACGGGTGAGGGTACTGCGTAGGGTGTTGGTTAGGGTTAGGGTACGGCTTAGGATACGGGTTAGGGTATGGGTTAGGGTACGGCGTAGGGTAGGGGTTAGGGTTAGGGTTAGGGTTAGGGTTAGGGTACGGCTTAGGGTACGGGTTAGGGTACGGGTGAGGTTACGACGTAGTGTATAGGTTAGGGTTAGGGTTAGGTTTAGGGTATGGCTTAGGGTACGGGTGAGTTTACGGGTGAGGGTACGGCGTAGGGTATGGGTTAGGGTTAGGTTTAGGGTTAGGGTTAGGGTTAGGGTCAGGCTTAGGATACGGGTTAGGGTACGGTTAGGGTTAGGGTTAGGGTTAGGGTTAGGGTACGGCTTAGGGTACGTGTTAGGTTACGGGTGAGGCTATGGCTTAGGGTATGGGTTAGGGTTAGGGTTAGGGTTAGGGTTAGTTTTAGGGTTAGGGATTGGTTTAGGGTACGGGTTAGGATTAGCGTACGTGTTATTGTTAGGGTACGCCTTAGGGTTAGGGTATGGGTTAGGGTTAGGTACACGTTAGGATTAGGGTATTTATTAAACCTATCCCACTCTCTAGATACCACTTAGCACGTAAAGGAATATTATTTGGGGTCCAGCCATGGAGAAGATTTTAGTCACTAGGATAAGATAAAGGATAAACACATTATAAAAAAATCACATTAGGATTTTCTTTTTAACCTGTTCCTTAAAACACTAGTGCTTAGGAAATCGAATGGAGGCAAAAGAAGTCAAGGGTAGTTTAGGGTTAGGGTTAGGGTTAGGGTTAGGGTTAGGGTTAGGGTACGGCTTAGGGTATGGGATAGGGTACGGGTGAGGGTACGGCGTAGGGTAGGGATTAGGGTTAGGGTTAGGTTTAGGGTTAGGGTATGGCTTAGGGTACGGGTGAGGGTACGGGTGAGGGTACTGTGTAGGGTATTTGTTAGGGTTAGGGTACGGCTTAGAATACGGGTTAGGTACGGGTTAGGGTACGGCGTAGTGTAGGGGTTAGGGTTAGGGTTAGGGTTAGTGTTAGGTTTAGGGTACGGCTTATGGTACGGGTGAGGGTACGGGTGAGGGTACTGCGTAGGGTATTGGTTAGGGTTAGGGTACGGCTTAGGATACGGGTTAGGGTACGGGTTAGGGTACGGCGTAGGGTATGGGTTAGGGTTAGGGTTAAGGTTAGGGTTAGGGTACGGCTTAGGGTACGGGTGAGGGTACGGGTGAGGGTACGGCGTAGGGTATGGGTTAGTGTTAGGGTACGGCTTAGGATACGGTCTAGGGTACGGGTTAGGTTACGGCATAGGGTATGGGTTAGGTTTAAGGTTAGGGTTAGGGTTAGGGTACGGCTTAGGGTACGGGTTAGGGTACGGGTGAGGTTACGGCGTAGGGTATAGGTTAGGGATAGGGTTAGGGATAGGGTACGGCTTAGGATACGGGTTAGGGTACGGGTTAGGGTACGGGTGAGGGTACGGCGTAGGGTATGGGTTAGGGTTAGGGGTAGGTTTAGGGTTAGTTTTAGGTTTAGGGATTGGTTTAGGGTACGGGTTAGGATTAGCGTACGTGTCAGGGTTAGGGTTTGGGTTAGGGTTAGGGTATGCGTTAGGGTTAGGGTACGGGTTAGGGTTAGGGTACACGTTAGGATTAGGGTATTTATTAAACCTATCCCACTCTGTAGATACCACTTAGCACGTAAAGGAATATTATTTGGGGTCCAGCCATGGAGGAGATTTTAGTCACTAGGATAAGATAAAGAATAAACTCATTATAATAAAATCACATTAGGATTTTCTTTTTAACCTGTTCCTTAAAACACTAGTGCTTAGGAAATCTAATGGAGGCAAAAGCAGTCAAGGGTCGTTTAGGGTTAGGGTTAGGGTTAGGGTTAGTGTTAGGGTTAGGGTACGGCTTAAGGTATGGGATAGGGTACGGGTGAGGGTACGGCGTAGGGTAGGGGTTAGGGTTAGGGTTAGGGTTAGGGTTAGGGTTAGGGTACGGCTTAGGGTACGGGTGAGGGTACGGGTGAGGTTACGGCGTAGGGTATGGGTTAGGGTTAGTGTACGGCTTCGGATACGGGCTAGGTTACGGGTTAGGGTATGGCGTAGGGTATGAGTTAGGGTTAGGTTTAGCTTTAGGGTTAGGGTAAGGGTACGGCTTAGGTTAGGGTTAGGATTAGGGTTAAGGTTAGGGTCAGGGTACGGGTTAGGGTACGGGTGAGGGTACGGTGTAGGGTATGGTTTAGGATTAGGGTTAGTGTTAAGTTTAGGTTTAGGTTTAGGGTGCGGCTTAGGGTACAAGTTAGGGTATGGGTGAGGGTATGGCGTAGGGTATGGGTTAGGGTTAGGATTAGGGTTAGATTTAGGGTTAGGGCTAGGTTTAGGGTACGGGTTAGGATTAGGGTATGTGGTAGGGTTAGGGTATGGGTTAGGGTTAGGGTACGCATTAGGATTAGGATATTTATTAAACCTATCCCACTCTCTAGATACAACTTAGCACGTAAAGGATTATTATTTGGGGTCTAGCTATGGAGAAGATTTTAGTCACTAGGATAAGATATAGAACACACACATTACAAAGTAATGACATTCGGATTTTCTTTTTAACCTGTTCCTTACAACACTAGTGCTTAGGAAATCTATTGGTGGCAAAAGCAGTCAAGGGTAGTTTAGGGTTAGGGTTAGGGTTAGGGTTAGGGTATGGCTTAGGGTACGTGTTAGGTTATGTGTGAGGGTACGGCGTAGGGTATGGGTTACGCTAAGGGTTAGCTTTAGTTTTAGGGTTAGGGCTAAGTTAGGGTTAGGGTTAGGGTTAGGGTTAGGGTTAGGGTACGGCTTAGGGTATGGGTTAGGGTACGAGTGTGGGTACGGTGTTTGGTATGGGTTAGGGTTAGGGTTAGGGTTACTTTTAGGGTTAGGGCTAGGTTTAGGTTACGGGTTAGGATTAGGGTACGTGTTAGGGTTAGGCTATGGGTTAGGGTTAGGGTACGCCTTAGGGTTAAGGTATTTATTAAACCTATCCCACTCTCTAGATACCACTTTGCGCATAAAGGAATATTAATTGGGGTCCAGCCATGGAGAGGATTTTAGACATGAGGATAAGATAAAGAACACACACATTATAAAGGAATCACATTAGGATTTTATTTTTGACCTGTTCCTTAAAACACTAGTGCTTAGGAAATCTATTGGAGGCAGAAGCAGTCAAGGGTAGTTTAGGGTTAGGGTTAAGGTTAGGGTTAGGGTTCGGCTTAGGGTACGGGTTAGGGTATGGGTGAGGGTACGGCGTAGTTTATGGGTTACGGTTAGGGTTAGTTTTAGGGTTAGGGCTAGGTTTAGGGTACAGGTTAGGATTAGTGTACAGCGTAGTGTATGGGGTAGGGGTAGGGTTAGATTGAGGGTTAGGGCTAGGTTTAGGGTACCGCTTAGGAATGGGGTACGTGTTAGGGTTAGGGTATGGGTTAGGGTTCAGTTACGCGTTAGGGATAAGGTATTCATTAGGGTTAGGGTTAGGGTTAGGGTTAGGGTTAGGGTTAAGTGTTAGGGTACGGCTTAGGGTCTGGTTTAGGGTACGACTGAGGGTAGGGCGTAAGGTATAGTTTAGGGATAGGGTTAGGGTTAGGGTACGGCTTAGGGTACTGTTTAGGGTAAGTGTGAGGGTACGTTGTAGGGTATGGGTTAGGGTTAGGGTTACGGTACGGCTTAGGGTACGGGTTAGGGTATGGGTGAGGGTACGGCGTAGGGTATGGGTTAGGGTTAGGGTTCAGGTTAGTTTTAGGGTTAGGGATTGGTTTAGGGTACGGGTTAGGATTAGCGTACGTGTTAGGGTTAGGGTTTGGGTTAGGGTTAGGGTACGCGTTAGGGTTAGGGTATGGGTTAGCTTTAGGGTACACGTTAGGATTAGGGTATTTATTAAACGTATCCCACTCTCTAGATACCACTTAGCACGTAAAGGAATATTATTTGGGGTCCAGCCATGGAGAAGATTTTAGTCACTAGGATAAGATAAAGAATAAACACATTATAAAAAAATCACGTTAGGATTTTCCTTTTAACCTGTTCCTTAAAACACTAGTGCTTAGGAAATCTAATGGAGGCAAAAGCAGTCAAGGGTAGTTTAGGGTTAGGGTTAGGGTTAGGGTTAGGGTTAGTGTTAGGGTTAGGGTACGGCTTAGGGTATGGGATAGGGTACGGGTGAGGGTACGGCGTAGGGTAGGGGTTAGGGTTAGGGTTAGGGTTAGGGTACGGCTTAGGGTACGGGTGAGGGTACGGGTGAGGGTACTGCGTAGGGTGTTGGTTAGGGTTAGGGTACGGCTTAGGATACGGGTTAGGGTACGGGTTAGGGTACGGCGTAGGGTAGGGGTTAGGGTTAGGGTTAGGGTTAGGGTTAGGGTTAGGGTACGGCTTAGGGTACGGGTTAGGGTACAGGTGAGGGTACGGCGTAGGGTATAGGTTAGGGTTAGGGTTAGGGTACGGCTTAGGATACGGGTTAGGGTACGGGTGAGGCTATGGCGTAGCGTATGGGTTAGGGTTAGGGTTAGGGTTAGGGTACGGCTTAGGGTACGGGTTAGGGTACGGGTGAGGGTACGGCGTAGGGTATGGGTTAGGGTTAGGGTTAGGGTTAGGGTTAGTTTTAGGGTTAGGGATTGGTTTAGGGTACGGGTTAGGATTAGCGTACGTGTTAGGGTTAGGGTTTGGGTTAGGGTTAGGGTACGCGTTAGGGTTAGGGTATGGGTTAGGGTTAGGGTACACGTTAGGATTAGGGTATTTATTAAACCTATCCCACTCTCTAGATACCACTTAGCACGTAAAGGAATATTATTTGGGGTCCAGCCATGGAGAAGATTTTAGTCACTAGGATAAGATAAAGAATAAACACATTATAAAAAAATCACGTTAGGATTTTCCTTTTAACCTGTTCCTTAAAACACTAGGAAATCTAATGGAGGCAAAAGCAGTCAAGGGTAGTTTAGGGTTAGGGTTAGGGTTAGGGTTAGGGTTAGTGTTAGGGTTAGGGTACGGCTCAGGGTATGGGATAGGGTACGGGTGAGGGTACGGCGTAGGGTAGGGGTTAGGGTTAGGGTTAGGGTTAGGGTTAGGGTTAGGGTATGGCTTAGGGTACGGGTGAGGGTACGGGTGAGGGTACTGCGTAGGGTATTGGTTAGGGTTAGGGTACGGCTTAGGATACGGGTTAGGGTACGGGTTAGGGTACGGCATAGGGTAGGGGTTAGGGTTAGGGTTAGGGTTAGGGTACGGCTTAGGGTACGGTTTAGGGTACGGGTGAGGGTACGGCGTAGGGTATAGGTTAGGGTTAGGGTTAGGGTTAGGGTACGGCTTAGGATACGGGTTAGGGTACGGGTGAGGCTACGGCGTAGCGTATGGGTTTGGGTTAGGGTTAGGGTTAGGGTACGGCTTAGGTTAAGGGTTAGGGTACGGGTGAGGGTACGGTGTAGGGTATGGGTTAGGGTTAGGGTACACGTTAGGATTAGGGTATTTATTAAACCTATCCCACTCTCTAGATACCACTTAGCACGTAAAGGAATATTATTTGGGGTCCAGCCATGGAGAAGATTTTAGTCACTAGGATAAGATAAAGAATAAACACATTATAAAAAAATCACGTTAGGATTTTCCTTTTAACCTGTTCCTTAAAACACTAGTGCTTAGGAAATCTACTGGAGGCAAAAGCAGTCAAGGGTAGTTTAGGGTTAGGGTTAGGGTTAGGGTTAGTGTTAGGGTTAGGGTACGGCTTAGGGTATGGGATAGGGTACGGGTTAGGGTACAGCGTAGGGTAGGGGTTACGGTTAGGGTTAGGGTTAGGGTTAGGGTACGGCTTAGGGTACGGGTGAGGGTACGGGTGAGGGTACTGCGTAGGGTATTGGTTAGGGTTAGGGTACGGCTTAGGATACGGGTTAGGGTACGGGTTAGGGTACGGCGTAGGGTATGGGTTAGGGTTAGGGTTAGGGTTAGGGTTAGGGTTAGGGTACGGCTTAGGGTACGGGTTAGGGTACGGGTGAGGTTACGACGTAGTGTATAGGTTAGGGTTAGGGTTAGGGTTAGGGTATGGCTTAGGGTACGGGTGAGGTTACTGGTGAGGGTACGGCGTAGGGTATGGGTTAGGGTTAGGTTTAGGGTTAGGGTTAGGGTTAGGGTCAGGCTTAAGATACGGGTTAGGGTACGGTTGAGGGTACGGTGCAGCGTATGTGTTAGGGTTAGGGTTAGGGTTAGGGTACGGCTTAGGGTACGTGTTAGGTTACGGGTGAGGGTTCGGCGTAGGGTATGGGTTAGGGTTAGGGTTAGGGTTAGGGTTAGTTTTAGGGTTAGGGATTGGTTTAGGGTACGGGTTAGGATTAGCGTACGTGTTATTGTTAGGGTACGCCTTAGGGTTAGGGTATGGGTTAGGGTTAGGTACACGTTAGGATTAGGGTATTTATTAAACCTATCCCACTCTCTAGATACCACTTAGCACGTAAAGGAATATTATTTGCGGTCCAGCCATGGAGAAGATTTTAGTCAGTAGGATAAGATAAAGGATAAACACATTATAAAAAAATCACATTAGGATTTTCTTTTTAACCTGTTCCTTAAAACAGTAGTGCTTAGGAAATCGAATGGAGGCAAAAGAAGTCAAGGGTAGTTTAGGGTTAGGGTTAGGGTTAGGGTTAGGGTTAGGGTTAGGGTACGGCTTAGGGTATGTGATACGGTACGGGTGAGGGTACGGCGTAGGGTAGGGGTTAGGGTTAGGGTTAGGGTTAGGGTTAGGGTATGGCTTAGGGTACGGGTGAGGGTACGGGTGAGGGTACTGTGTAGGGTATTTGTTAGGGTTAGGGTACGGCTTAGAATACGGGTTAGGTACGGGTTAGGGTACGGCGTAGTGTAGGGGTTAGGGTTAGGGTTAGGGTTAGTGTTAGGTTTAGGGTACGGCTTATGGTACGGGTGAGGGTACGGGTGAGGGTACTGCGTAGGGTATTGGTTAGGGTTAGGGTACGGCTTAGGATACGGGTTAGGGTACGGGTTAGGGTACGGCGTAGGGTATGGGTTAGGGTTAGGGTTAGGGTTAGGGTTAGGGTACGGCTTAGGGTACGGGTGAGGGTACGGGTGAGGGTACGGCGTAGGGTATGGGTTAGTGTTAGGGTACGGCTTAGGATACGGTCTAGGGTACGGGTTAGGTTACGGCATAGGGTATGGGTTAGGTTTAAGGTTAGGGTTAGGGTTAGGGTACGGCTTAGGGTACGGGTTAGGGTACGGGTGAGGTTACGGCGTAGGGTATAGGTTAGGGATAGGGTTAGGGATAGGGTACGGCTTAGGATACGGGTTAGGGTACGGGTTAGGGTACGGGTGAGGGTACGGCGTAGGGTATGGGTTAGGGTTAGGGGTAGGTTTAGGGTTAGTTTTAGGTTTAGGGATTGGTTTAGGGTACGGGTTAGGATTAGCGTACGTGTCAGGGTTAGGGTTTGGGTTAGGGTTAGGGTATGCGTTAGGGTTAGGGTATGGGTTAGGGTTAGGGTACACGTTAGGATTAGGGTATTTATTAAACCTATCCCACTCTGTAGATACCACTTAGCACGTAAAGGAATATTATTTGGGGTCCAGCCATGGAGGAGATTTTAGTCACTAGGATAAGATAAAGAATAAACTCATTATAATAAAATCACATTAGGATTTTCTTTTTAACCTGTTCCTTAAAACACTAGTGCTTAGGAAATCTAATGGAGGCAAAAGCAGTCAAGGGTCGTTTAGGGTTAGGGTTAGGGTTAGGGTTAGTGTTAGGGTTAGGGTACGGCTTAAGGTATGGGATAGGGTACGGGTGAGGGTACGGCGTAGGGTAGGGGTTAGGGTTAGGGTTAGGGTTAGGGTTAGGGTTAGGGTACGGCTTAGGGTACGGGTGAGGGTACGGGTGAGGTTACGGCGTAGGGTATGGGTTAGGGTTAGTGTACGGCTTCGGATACGGGCTAGGTTACGGGTTAGGGTATGGCGTAGGGTATGAGTTAGGGTTAGGTTTAGCTTTAGGGTTAGGGTAAGGGTACGGCTTAGGTTAGGGTTAGGATTAGGGTTAAGGTTAGGGTCAGGGTACGGGTTAGGGTACGGGTGAGGGTACGGTGTAGGGTATGGTTTAGGATTAGGGTTAGTGTTAAGTTTAGGTTTAGGTTTAGGGTGCGGCTTAGGGTACAAGTTAGGGTATGGGTGAGGGTATGGCGTAGGGTATGGGTTAGGGTTAGGATTAGGGTTAGATTTAGGGTTAGGGCTAGGTTTAGGGTACGGGTTAGGATTAGGGTATGTGGTAGGGTTAGGGTATGGGTTAGGGTTAGGGTACGCATTAGGATTAGGATATTTATTAAACCTATCCCACTCTCTAGATACAACTTAGCACGTAAAGGATTATTATTTGGGGTCTAGCTATGGAGAAGATTTTAGTCACTAGGATAAGATATAGAACACACACATTACAAAGTAATGACATTCGGATTTTCTTTTTAACCTGTTCCTTACAACACTAGTGCTTAGGAAATCTATTGGTGGCAAAAGCAGTCAAGGGTAGTTTAGGGTTAGGGTTAGGGTTAGGGTTAGGGTACGGCTTAGGGTACGTGTTAGGTTATGTGTGAGGGTACGGCGTAGGGTATGGGTTACGCTTAGGGTTAGGTTTAGTTTTAGGGTTAGGGCTAAGTTAGGGTTAGGGTTAGGGTTAGGGTTAGGGTTAGGGTACGGCTTAGGGTATGGGTTAGGGTACGAGTGTGGGTACGGTGTTTGGTATGGGTTAGGGTTAGGGTTAGGGTTACTTTTAGGGTTAGGGCTAGGTTTAGGTTACGGGTTAGGATTAGGGTACGTGTTAGGGTTAGGCTATGGGTTAGGGTTAGGGTACGCCTTAGGGTTAAGGTATTTATTAAACCTATCCCACTCTCTAGATACCACTTTGCGCATAAAGGAATATTAATTGGGGTCCAGCCATGGAGAGGATTGTAGACATGAGGATAAGATAAAGAACACACACATTATAAAGGAATCACATTAGGATTTTATTTTTGACCTGTTCCTTAAAACACTAGTGCTTAGGAAATCTATTGGAGGCAGAAGCAGTCAAGGGTAGTTTAGGGTTAGGGTTAAGGTTAGGGTTAGGGTTCGGCTTAGGGTACGGGTTAGGGTATGGGTGAGGGTACGGCGTAGTTTATGGGTTACGGTTAGGGTTAGTTTTAGGGTTAGGGCTAGGTTTAGGGTACGGGTTAGGATTAGTGTACAGCGTAGTGTATGGGGTAGGGGTAGGGTTAGATTGAGGGTTAGGGCTAGGTTTAGGGTACCGCTTAGGAATGGGGTACGTGTTAGGGTTAGGGTATGGGTTAGGGTTCAGTTACGCGTTAGGGATAAGGTATTCATTAGGGTTAGGGTTAGGGTTAGGTTTAGGGTTAGGGTTAAGTGTTAGGGTACGGCTTAGGGTCCGGTTTAGGGTACGACTGAGGGTAGGGCGTAAGGTATAGTTTAGGGTTAGGGTTAGGGTTAGGGTACGGCTTAGGGTACTGTTTAGGGTAAGTGTGAGGGTACGTTGTAGGGTATGGGTTAGGGTTAGGGTTAGGGTACGGCTTAGGGTACGGGTTAGGGTATGGGTGAGGGTACGGCGTAGGGTATGGGTTAGGGTTAGGGTTCAGGTTAGTTTTAGGGTTAGGGATTGGTTTAGGGTACGGGTTAGGATTAGCGTACATGTTAGGGTTAGGGTTTGGGTTAGGGTTAGGTTACGCGTTAGGGTTACAGTATGGGTTAGGGTTAGGGTACACGTTAGGATTAGGGTATTTATTAAACCTATCCCACTCTCTAGATACCACTTAGCACCTAAAGGAATATTATTTGGGGTCCAGCCATGGAGAAGATTTCAGTCACTACGATAAGATAAAGAATAAACACATTATAAAAAAATCACATTAGGATTTTCTTTTTAACCTGTTCCTTAAAACACTAGTGCTTAGGAAATCTAATGGAGGCAAAAGCAGTCAACGGTAGTTTAGGGTTAGGGTTAGGGTTAGGGTTAGGGTTAGTGTTAGGGTTAGGGTACGGCTTAGGGTATGGGATAGGGTACGGGTGAGGGTACGGCGTAGGGTAGGGTTTAGGGTTAGGGTTAGGGTTAGGGTTAGGGTTAGAGTACGGCTTAGGGTACGGGTGAGGGTACGGGTGAGGGTACTGCGTAGGGTGTTGGTTAGGGTTAGGGTACGGCTTAGGATACGGGTTAGGGTACGGGTTAGGGTACGGCGTAGGGTAGGGGTTAGGGTTAGGGTTAGGGTTAGGGCTAGGGTACGGCTTAGGGTACGGGTTAGGTACAGGTGAGGGTACGGCGTAGGGTATAGGTTAGGGTTAGGGTTAGGGTACGGCTTAGGATACGGGTTAGGGTACGGGTGATGCTATGGCGTAGCGTATGGGTTAGGGTTAGGGTTAGGGTTAGGGTACGGCTTAGGGTACGGGTTAGGGTACGGGTGAGGGTACGGCGTAGGGTATGGGTTAGGGTTAGGGTTAGGGTTAGGGTTAGTTTTAGGGTTAGGGATTGGTTTAGGGTACGGGTTAGGATTAGCGTACGTGTTAGGGTTAGGGTTTGGGTTAGGGTTAGGGTACGCGTTAGGGTTAGGGTATGGGTTAGGGTTAGGGTACACGTTAGGATTAGGGTATTTATTAAACCTATCCCACTCTCTAGATACCACTTAGCACGTAAAGGAATATTATTTGGGGTCCAGCCATGGAGAAGATTTTAGTCACTAGGATAAGATAAAGAATAAACACATTATAAAAAAATCACGTTAGGATTTTCCTTTTAACCTGTTCCTTAAAACACTAGTGCTTAGGAAATCTAATGGAGGCAAAAGCAGTCAAGGGTAGTTTAGGGTTAGGGTTAGGGTTAGGGTTAGGGTTAGTGTTAGGGTTAGGGTACGGCTCAGGGTATGGGATAGGGTACGGGTGAGGGTACGGCGTAGGGTAGGGGTTAGGGTTAGGGTTAGGGTTAGGGTACGGCTTAGGGTACGGGTGAGGGTACTGCGTAGGGTGTTGGTTAGGGTTAGGGTACGGCTTAGGATACGGGTTAGGGTATGGGTTAGGGTACGGCGTAGGGTAGGGGTTAGGGTTAGGGTTAGGGTTAGGGTTAGGGTACGGCTTAGGGTACGGGTTAGGGTACGGGTGAGGTTACGACGTAGTGTATAGGTTAGGGTTAGGGTTAGGTTTAGGGTATGGCTTAGGGTACGGGTGAGTTTACGGGTGAGGGTACGGCGTAGGGTATGGGTTAGGGTTAGGTTTAGGGTTAGGGTTAGGGTTAGGGTCAGGCTTAGGATACGGGTTAGGGTACGGTTAGGGTTAGGGTTAGGGTTAGGGTTAGGGTACGGCTTAGGGTACGTGTTAGGTTACGGGTGAGGCTATGGCTTAGGGTATGGGTTAGGGTTAGGGTTAGGGTTAGGGTTAGTTTTAGGGTTAGGGATTGGTTTAGGGTACGGGTTAGGATTAGCGTACGTGTTATTGTTAGGGTACGCCTTAGGGTTAGGGTATGGGTTAGGGTTAGGTACACGTTAGGATTAGGGTATTTATTAAACCTATCCCACTCTCTAGATACCACTTAGCACGTAAAGGAATATTATTTGGGGTCCAGCCATGGAGAAGATTTTAGTCACTAGGATAAGATAAAGGATAAACACATTATAAAAAAATCACATTAGGATTTTCTTTTTAACCTGTTCCTTAAAACACTAGTGCTTAGGAAATCGAATGGAGGCAAAAGAAGTCAAGGGTAGTTTAGGGTTAGGGTTAGGGTTAGGGTTAGGGTTAGGGTTAGGGTACGGCTTAGGGTATGGGATAGGGTACGGGTGAGGGTACGGCGTAGGGTAGGGATTAGGGTTAGGGTTAGGTTTAGGGTTAGGGTATGGCTTAGGGTACGGGTGAGGGTACGGGTGAGGGTACTGTGTAGGGTATTTGTTAGGGTTAGGGTACGGCTTAGAATACGGGTTAGGTACGGGTTAGGGTACGGCGTAGTGTAGGGGTTAGGGTTAGGGTTAGGGTTAGTGTTAGGTTTAGGGTACGGCTTATGGTACGGGTGAGGGTACGGGTGAGGGTACTGCGTAGGGTATTGGTTAGGGTTAGGGTACGGCTTAGGATACGGGTTAGGGTACGGGTTAGGGTACGGCGTAGGGTATGGGTTAGGGTTAGGGTTAAGGTTAGGGTTAGGGTACGGCTTAGGGTACGGGTGAGGGTACGGGTGAGGGTACGGCGTAGGGTATGGGTTAGTGTTAGGGTACGGCTTAGGATACGGTCTAGGGTACGGGTTAGGTTACGGCATAGGGTATGGGTTAGGTTTAAGGTTAGGGTTAGGGTTAGGGTACGGCTTAGGGTACGGGTTAGGGTACGGGTGAGGTTACGGCGTAGGGTATAGGTTAGGGATAGGGTTAGGGATAGGGTACGGCTTAGGATACGGGTTAGGGTACGGGTTAGGGTACGGGTGAGGGTACGGCGTAGGGTATGGGTTAGGGTTAGGGGTAGGTTTAGGGTTAGTTTTAGGTTTAGGGATTGGTTTAGGGTACGGGTTAGGATTAGCGTACGTGTCAGGGTTAGGGTTTGGGTTAGGGTTAGGGTATGCGTTAGGGTTAGGGTACGGGTTAGGGTTAGGGTACACGTTAGGATTAGGGTATTTATTAAACCTATCCCACTCTGTAGATACCACTTAGCACGTAAAGGAATATTATTTGGGGTCCAGCCATGGAGGAGATTTTAGTCACTAGGATAAGATAAAGAATAAACTCATTATAATAAAATCACATTAGGATTTTCTTTTTAACCTGTTCCTTAAAACACTAGTGCTTAGGAAATCTAATGGAGGCAAAAGCAGTCAAGGGTCGTTTAGGGTTAGGGTTAGGGTTAGGGTTAGTGTTAGGGTTAGGGTACGGCTTAAGGTATGGGATAGGGTACGGGTGAGGGTACGGCGTAGGGTAGGGGTTAGGGTTAGGGTTAGGGTTAGGGTTAGGGTTAGGGTACGGCTTAGGGTACGGGTGAGGGTACGGGTGAGGTTACGGCGTAGGGTATGGGTTAGGGTTAGTGTACGGCTTCGGATACGGGCTAGGTTACGGGTTAGGGTATGGCGTAGGGTATGAGTTAGGGTTAGGTTTAGCTTTAGGGTTAGGGTAAGGGTACGGCTTAGGTTAGGGTTAGGATTAGGGTTAAGGTTAGGGTCAGGGTACGGGTTAGGGTACGGGTGAGGGTACGGTGTAGGGTATGGTTTAGGATTAGGGTTAGTGTTAAGTTTAGGTTTAGGTTTAGGGTGCGGCTTAGGGTACAAGTTAGGGTATGGGTGAGGGTATGGCGTAGGGTATGGGTTAGGGTTAGGATTAGGGTTAGATTTAGGGTTAGGGCTAGGTTTAGGGTACGGGTTAGGATTAGGGTATGTGGTAGGGTTAGGGTATGGGTTAGGGTTAGGGTACGCATTAGGATTAGGATATTTATTAAACCTATCCCACTCTCTAGATACAACTTAGCACGTAAAGGATTATTATTTGGGGTCTAGCTATGGAGAAGATTTTAGTCACTAGGATAAGATATAGAACACACACATTACAAAGTAATGACATTCGGATTTTCTTTTTAACCTGTTCCTTACAACACTAGTGCTTAGGAAATCTATTGGTGGCAAAAGCAGTCAAGGGTAGTTTAGGGTTAGGGTTAGGGTTAGGGTTAGGGTACGGCTTAGGGTACGTGTTAGGTTATGTGTGAGGGTACGGCGTAGGGTATGGGTTACGCTTAGGGTTAGGTTTAGTTTTAGGGTTAGGGCTAAGTTAGGGTTAGGGTTAGGGTTAGGGTTAGGGTTAGGGTACGGCTTAGGGTATGGGTTAGGGTACGAGTGTGGGTACGGTGTTTGGTATGGGTTAGGGTTAGGGTTAGGGTTACTTTTAGGGTTAGGGCTAGGTTTAGGTTACGGGTTAGGATTAGGGTACGTGTTAGGGTTAGGCTATGGGTTAGGGTTAGGGTACGCCTTAGGGTTAAGGTATTTATTAAACCTATCCCACTCTCTAGATACCACTTTGCGCATAAAGGAATATTAATTGGGGTCCAGCCATGGAGAGGATTGTAGACATGAGGATAAGATAAAGAACACACACATTATAAAGGAATCACATTAGGATTTTATTTTTGACCTGTTCCTTAAAACACTAGTGCTTAGGAAATCTATTGGAGGCAGAAGCAGTCAAGGGTAGTTTAGGGTTAGGGTTAAGGTTAGGGTTAGGGTTCGGCTTAGGGTACGGGTTAGGGTATGGGTGAGGGTACGGCGTAGTTTATGGGTTACGGTTAGGGTTAGTTTTAGGGTTAGGGCTAGGTTTAGGGTACGGGTTAGGATTAGTGTACAGCGTAGTGTATGGGGTAGGGGTAGGGTTAGATTGAGGGTTAGGGCTAGGTTTAGGGTACCGCTTAGGAATGGGGTACGTGTTAGGGTTAGGGTATGGGTTAGGGTTCAGTTACGCGTTAGGGATAAGGTATTCATTAGGGTTAGGGTTAGGGTTAGGTTTAGGGTTAGGGTTAAGTGTTAGGGTACGGCTTAGGGTCCGGTTTAGGGTACGACTGAGGGTAGGGCGTAAGGTATAGTTTAGGGTTAGGGTTAGGGTTAGGGTACGGCTTAGGGTACTGTTTAGGGTAAGTGTGAGGGTACGTTGTAGGGTATGGGTTAGGGTTAGGGTTAGGGTACGGCTTAGGGTACGGGTTAGGGTATGGGTGAGGGTACGGCGTAGGGTATGGGTTAGGGTTAGGGTTCAGGTTAGTTTTAGGGTTAGGGATTGGTTTAGGGTACGGGTTAGGATTAGCGTACATGTTAGGGTTAGGGTTTGGGTTAGGGTTAGGTTACGCGTTAGGGTTACAGTATGGGTTAGGGTTAGGGTACACGTTAGGATTAGGGTATTTATTAAACCTATCCCACTCTCTAGATACCACTTAGCACCTAAAGGAATATTATTTGGGGTCCAGCCATGGAGAAGATTTCAGTCACTACGATAAGATAAAGAATAAACACATTATAAAAAAATCACATTAGGATTTTCTTTTTAACCTGTTCCTTAAAACACTAGTGCTTAGGAAATCTAATGGAGGCAAAAGCAGTCAACGGTAGTTTAGGGTTAGGGTTAGGGTTAGGGTTAGGGTTAGTGTTAGGGTTAGGGTACGGCTTAGGGTATGGGATAGGGTACGGGTGAGGGTACGGCGTAGGGTAGGGTTTAGGGTTAGGGTTAGGGTTAGGGTTAGGGTTAGAGTACGGCTTAGGGTACGGGTGAGGGTACGGGTGAGGGTACTGCGTAGGGTATTGGTTAGGGTTAGGGTACGGCTTAGGATACGGGTTAGGGTACGGGTTAGGGTACGGCGTAGGGTAGGGGTTAGGGTTATGGTTAGGGTTAGGGTTAGGGTACGGCTTAGGGTACGGGTTAGGATACAGGTGAGGGTATGGCGTAGGGTATAGGTTAGGGTTAGGGTTAGGGTTAGGGTACGGCTTAGGATACGGGTTAGGGTATGGGTGAGGCTACGGCGTAGCGTATGGGTTAGGGTTAGGGTTAGGGTTAGGGTACGGCTTAGGGTACGGGTTAGGGTACGGGTGAGGGTACGGCGTAGGGTATGGGTTAGGGTTAGGGTTAGGGTTAGGGTTAGTTTTAGGGTTAGGGATTGGTTTAGGGTACGGGTTAGGATTAGCGTACGTGTTAGGGTTAGGGTTTGGGTTAGGGTTAGGGTACGCGTTAGGGTTAGGGTATGGGTTAGCTTTAGGGTACACGTTAGGATTAGGGTATTTATTAAACGTATCCCACTCTCTAGATACCACTTAGCACGTAAAGGAATATTATTTGGGGTCCAGCCATGGAGAAGATTTTAGTCACTAGGATAAGATAAAGAATAAACACATTATAAAAAAATCACGTTAGGATTTTCCTTTTAACCTGTTCCTTAAAACACTAGTGCTTAGGAAATCTAATGGAGGCAAAAGCAGTCAAGGGTAGTTTAGGGTTATGGTTAGGGTTAGGGTTAGGGTTAGTGTTAGGGTTAGGGTACGGCTTAGGGTATGGGATAGGGTACGGGTGAGGGTACGGCGTAGGGTAGGGGTTAGGGTTAGGGTTAGGGTTAGGGTTAGGGTACGGCTTAGGGTACGGGTGAGGGTACGGGTGAGGGTACTGCGTAGGGTGTTGGTTAGGGTTAGGGTACGGCTTAGGATACGGGTTAGGGTACGGGTTAGGGTACGGCGTAGGGTAGGGGTTAGGGTTAGGGTTAGGGTTAGGGCTAGGGTACGGCTTAGGGTACGGGTTAGGTACAGGTGAGGGTACGGCGTAGGGTATAGGTTAGGGTTAGGGTTAGGGTACGGCTTAGGATACGGGTTAGGGTACGGGTGATGCTATGGCGTAGCGTATGGGTTAGGGTTAGGGTTAGGGTTAGGGTACGGCTTAGGGTACGGGTTAGGGTACGGGTGAGGGTACGGCGTAGGGTATGGGTTAGGGTTAGGGTTAGGGTTAGGGTTAGTTTTAGGGTTAGGGATTGGTTTAGGGTACGGGTTAGGATTAGCGTACGTGTTAGGGTTAGGGTTTGGGTTAGGGTTAGGGTACGCGTTAGGGTTAGGGTATGGGTTAGGGTTAGGGTACACGTTAGGATTAGGGTATTTATTAAACCTATCCCACTCTCTAGATACCACTTAGCACGTAAAGGAATATTATTTGGGGTCCAGCCATGGAGAAGATTTTAGTCACTAGGATAAGATAAAGAATAAACACATTATAAAAAAATCACGTTAGGATTTTCCTTTTAACCTGTTCCTTAAAACACTAGTGCTTAGGAAATCTAATGGAGGCAAAAGCAGTCAAGGGTAGTTTAGGGTTAGGGTTAGGGTTAGGGTTAGGGTTAGTGTTAGGGTTAGGGTACGGCTCAGGGTATGGGATAGGGTACGGGTGAGGGTACGGCGTAGGGTAGGGGTTAGGGTTAGGGTTAGGGTTAGGGTACGGCTTAGGGTACGGGTGAGGGTACTGCGTAGGGTGTTGGTTAGGGTTAGGGTACGGCTTAGGATACGGGTTAGGGTATGGGTTAGGGTACGGCGTAGGGTAGGGGTTAGGGTTAGGGTTAGGGTTAGGGTTAGGGTACGGCTTAGGGTACGGGTTAGGGTACGGGTGAGGTTACGACGTAGTGTATAGGTTAGGGTTAGGGTTAGGTTTAGGGTATGGCTTAGGGTACGGGTGAGTTTACGGGTGAGGGTACGGCGTAGGGTATGGGTTAGGGTTAGGTTTAGGGTTAGGGTTAGGGTTAGGGTCAGGCTTAGGATACGGGTTAGGGTACGGTTAGGGTTAGGGTTAGGGTTAGGGTTAGGGTACGGCTTAGGGTACGTGTTAGGTTACGGGTGAGGCTATGGCTTAGGGTATGGGTTAGGGTTAGGGTTAGGGTTAGGGTTAGTTTTAGGGTTAGGGATTGGTTTAGGGTACGGGTTAGGATTAGCGTACGTGTTATTGTTAGGGTACGCCTTAGGGTTAGGGTATGGGTTAGGGTTAGGTACACGTTAGGATTAGGGTATTTATTAAACCTATCCCACTCTCTAGATACCACTTAGCACGTAAAGGAATATTATTTGGGGTCCAGCCATGGAGAAGATTTTAGTCACTAGGATAAGATAAAGGATAAACACATTATAAAAAAATCACATTAGGATTTTCTTTTTAACCTGTTCCTTAAAACACTAGTGCTTAGGAAATCGAATGGAGGCAAAAGAAGTCAAGGGTAGTTTAGGGTTAGGGTTAGGGTTAGGGTTAGGGTTAGGGTTAGGGTACGGCTTAGGGTATGGGATAGGGTACGGGTGAGGGTACGGCGTAGGGTAGGGATTAGGGTTAGGGTTAGGTTTAGGGTTAGGGTATGGCTTAGGGTACGGGTGAGGGTACGGGTGAGGGTACTGTGTAGGGTATTTGTTAGGGTTAGGGTACGGCTTAGAATACGGGTTAGGTACGGGTTAGGGTACGGCGTAGTGTAGGGGTTAGGGTTAGGGTTAGGGTTAGTGTTAGGTTTAGGGTACGGCTTATGGTACGGGTGAGGGTACGGGTGAGGGTACTGCGTAGGGTATTGGTTAGGGTTAGGGTACGGCTTAGGATACGGGTTAGGGTACGGGTTAGGGTACGGCGTAGGGTATGGGTTAGGGTTAGGGTTAAGGTTAGGGTTAGGGTACGGCTTAGGGTACGGGTGAGGGTACGGGTGAGGGTACGGCGTAGGGTATGGGTTAGTGTTAGGGTACGGCTTAGGATACGGTCTAGGGTACGGGTTAGGTTACGGCATAGGGTATGGGTTAGGTTTAAGGTTAGGGTTAGGGTTAGGGTACGGCTTAGGGTACGGGTTAGGGTACGGGTGAGGTTACGGCGTAGGGTATAGGTTAGGGATAGGGTTAGGGATAGGGTACGGCTTAGGATACGGGTTAGGGTACGGGTTAGGGTACGGGTGAGGGTACGGCGTAGGGTATGGGTTAGGGTTAGGGGTAGGTTTAGGGTTAGTTTTAGGTTTAGGGATTGGTTTAGGGTACGGGTTAGGATTAGCGTACGTGTCAGGGTTAGGGTTTGGGTTAGGGTTAGGGTATGCGTTAGGGTTAGGGTACGGGTTAGGGTTAGGGTACACGTTAGGATTAGGGTATTTATTAAACCTATCCCACTCTGTAGATACCACTTAGCACGTAAAGGAATATTATTTGGGGTCCAGCCATGGAGGAGATTTTAGTCACTAGGATAAGATAAAGAATAAACTCATTATAATAAAATCACATTAGGATTTTCTTTTTAACCTGTTCCTTAAAACACTAGTGCTTAGGAAATCTAATGGAGGCAAAAGCAGTCAAGGGTCGTTTAGGGTTAGGGTTAGGGTTAGGGTTAGTGTTAGGGTTAGGGTACGGCTTAAGGTATGGGATAGGGTACGGGTGAGGGTACGGCGTAGGGTAGGGGTTAGGGTTAGGGTTAGGGTTAGGGTTAGGGTTAGGGTACGGCTTAGGGTACGGGTGAGGGTACGGGTGAGGTTACGGCGTAGGGTATGGGTTAGGGTTAGTGTACGGCTTCGGATACGGGCTAGGTTACGGGTTAGGGTATGGCGTAGGGTATGAGTTAGGGTTAGGTTTAGCTTTAGGGTTAGGGTAAGGGTACGGCTTAGGTTAGGGTTAGGATTAGGGTTAAGGTTAGGGTCAGGGTACGGGTTAGGGTACGGGTGAGGGTACGGTGTAGGGTATGGTTTAGGATTAGGGTTAGTGTTAAGTTTAGGTTTAGGTTTAGGGTGCGGCTTAGGGTACAAGTTAGGGTATGGGTGAGGGTATGGCGTAGGGTATGGGTTAGGGTTAGGATTAGGGTTAGATTTAGGGTTAGGGCTAGGTTTAGGGTACGGGTTAGGATTAGGGTATGTGGTAGGGTTAGGGTATGGGTTAGGGTTAGGGTACGCATTAGGATTAGGATATTTATTAAACCTATCCCACTCTCTAGATACAACTTAGCACGTAAAGGATTATTATTTGGGGTCTAGCTATGGAGAAGATTTTAGTCACTAGGATAAGATATAGAACACACACATTACAAAGTAATGACATTCGGATTTTCTTTTTAACCTGTTCCTTACAACACTAGTGCTTAGGAAATCTATTGGTGGCAAAAGCAGTCAAGGGTAGTTTAGGGTTAGGGTTAGGGTTAGGGTTAGGGTACGGCTTAGGGTACGTGTTAGGTTATGTGTGAGGGTACGGCGTAGGGTATGGGTTACGCTTAGGGTTAGGTTTAGTTTTAGGGTTAGGGCTAAGTTAGGGTTAGGGTTAGGGTTAGGGTTAGGGTTAGGGTACGGCTTAGGGTATGGGTTAGGGTACGAGTGTGGGTACGGTGTTTGGTATGGGTTAGGGTTAGGGTTAGGGTTACTTTTAGGGTTAGGGCTAGGTTTAGGTTACGGGTTAGGATTAGGGTACGTGTTAGGGTTAGGCTATGGGTTAGGGTTAGGGTACGCCTTAGGGTTAAGGTATTTATTAAACCTATCCCACTCTCTAGATACCACTTTGCGCATAAAGGAATATTAATTGGGGTCCAGCCATGGAGAGGATTGTAGACATGAGGATAAGATAAAGAACACACACATTATAAAGGAATCACATTAGGATTTTATTTTTGACCTGTTCCTTAAAACACTAGTGCTTAGGAAATCTATTGGAGGCAGAAGCAGTCAAGGGTAGTTTAGGGTTAGGGTTAAGGTTAGGGTTAGGGTTCGGCTTAGGGTACGGGTTAGGGTATGGGTGAGGGTACGGCGTAGTTTATGGGTTACGGTTAGGGTTAGTTTTAGGGTTAGGGCTAGGTTTAGGGTACGGGTTAGGATTAGTGTACAGCGTAGTGTATGGGGTAGGGGTAGGGTTAGATTGAGGGTTAGGGCTAGGTTTAGGGTACCGCTTAGGAATGGGGTACGTGTTAGGGTTAGGGTATGGGTTAGGGTTCAGTTACGCGTTAGGGATAAGGTATTCATTAGGGTTAGGGTTAGGGTTAGGTTTAGGGTTAGGGTTAAGTGTTAGGGTACGGCTTAGGGTCCGGTTTAGGGTACGACTGAGGGTAGGGCGTAAGGTATAGTTTAGGGTTAGGGTTAGGGTTAGGGTACGGCTTAGGGTACTGTTTAGGGTAAGTGTGAGGGTACGTTGTAGGGTATGGGTTAGGGTTAGGGTTAGGGTACGGCTTAGGGTACGGGTTAGGGTATGGGTGAGGGTACGGCGTAGGGTATGGGTTAGGGTTAGGGTTCAGGTTAGTTTTAGGGTTAGGGATTGGTTTAGGGTACGGGTTAGGATTAGCGTACATGTTAGGGTTAGGGTTTGGGTTAGGGTTAGGTTACGCGTTAGGGTTACAGTATGGGTTAGGGTTAGGGTACACGTTAGGATTAGGGTATTTATTAAACCTATCCCACTCTCTAGATACCACTTAGCACCTAAAGGAATATTATTTGGGGTCCAGCCATGGAGAAGATTTCAGTCACTACGATAAGATAAAGAATAAACACATTATAAAAAAATCACATTAGGATTTTCTTTTTAACCTGTTCCTTAAAACACTAGTG